>NW_023010136.1:0-19329 GCF_902201215.1 Prunus dulcis
AAAACATGGAATATCTTTGTATTACCTCCAGTGATACCCAAAAGCGTATACTGGAGAAGCTTTGTGAGCTCTCATCGGGGTTGTATTACACAACCATACGGACAATTGAGGCACATAGTATCATGGACCAAGAGTCCACTGGCTCAAATGCTTTTAAGCTTTGGCATGACAGGTTGGGTCATCCTGGATCCACCATGATGCGTAAGATCATCACCAACTCTAAAGGACATCCCTTATTGACTAAACACATTATGTTATCAAGTGACATCTTTTGCCGAGCTTGTTCACAAGGGAAGTTGGTGATCAGACCATCACAACTAAAGGTTGATGTTGAGTCTCCATCATTTTTGCAGAGAATTCAAGGGGACATTTGTGGACCTATTCATCCCCCATGTGGACCATTTCGGTACTTTATGGTCTTGGTGGGCGCATCTACCCGATGGTCACATGTTTGTCTTTTATCTACTCGGAATATGGCATTTGCTAGGCTTTTGGCTCAGATAATTAAATTACGAGCCCAATTCCCAGATTATCCCATTAAGTCAATCAGACTCGATAATTCTGGTGAATTTACATCTCAAACTTTTGATGACTACTGCATGTCACTAGGCATTGATATTGAACATCCTGTTCCCCATGTGCATACTCAAAATGGCTTGGCAGAAGCTTTAATTAAGCGCCTTCAATTGATAGCACGCACTTTGCTAATGAAAACAAAGTTGCCAATTTCTGCTTGGGGATATGCCATTTTACATGCAGCATCACTTGTGCGATTGAGGCCTGTTGCCAACAATCAATGTTCTCCAATACAACTCGTATTGGGAAATCAACCAAACATTTCACATTTAAAATTTTTGGGTGTGCGGTATATGTGCCTATTGCACCACCGCAACGTACTAAGATGGGCCCTCAACGCAGATTGGGAATTTATGTTGGTTTTGATTCACCATCTATCATCAAATACTTGGAACCCCTGACGGGTGATATTTTTACCGCACGATTTGCGGATTGTGATTTTGATGAGACAATCTTCCCACCATTAGGGGAGAAAAATCTGTGTCTAAAGAACAAGGCAAACTCATTCCTGAAAAACGACATGAATTATCATGGAATGTATCCACATTGTCTCATCTCGATCCTCATACTGCTCAATGCGAAAACGAAGTGAGAAGGATCGTTCACCTCCAAAGTATTGCAAATCAGATGCCGGATGCATTTAATGATGCAGCAAAGGTGACAAAATCTCATATCCCAGCTGCAAATGCACCAGCACGGATTGATGTCCATGATGGACAAAGCAATGTGCCAGCAAATGGTTCATCTGCTGCACGCCTAAAACGTGGCAGACCACTAGGCTCAAAGGATTCAGTTCCTCGAAAGAGGAAGTTGATGGACAAAATGAATCCAAATGAAATAAATAGAGAGCCCACAATTCATAATTCAAATGCCCCTAAAGAGGTACAGGTACTTCTTGACAAGGAAAACGTCATTGGTGAGACAAGTGCACCTAAAGTGGCAACCGTGCCTGAAAGTCAAGAAATCTCCATAAATTATACGTCCACTGATGAATTGTGGAGTAGAAATGAGATGATCATCGATGATATATTTGCATTCTCAGTGGCTGCTGAAATCATAAAAGATGATGATATTGAACCGTGCTCTATTAATGAATGTACACAGAGGCAAGATTGGCCTAAGTGGAAAGATGCAATCCAGGCAGAATTAAATTCTTTGGAAAAAAGGAGTGTTTTTGGACATATAATTCCAACTCCACCCAATGTGAACCCTGTAGGTTACAAGTGGGTATTTACAAGAAAGCGCAATGAGAAAAATGAGATCTCAAGGTATAAAGCGCGACTCGTTGCGCAAGGTTTTTCACAAAGGCCTGGAATTGATTATATGGAAACGTACTCTCCAGTAATGGACACAATTACATTCCGTTACCTAATAAGTTTGGCGGTTTCAGAAAAACTTGAAATGAGACTCATGGATGTCATTACCGCATATTTGTATGGAGAATTGGATACAGATATATACATGAAAGTTCTAGAAGGATTCAGGTTGCCTGAAGCAGCCAGAAATAAACCACGGGGCATGTTCTCAGTTAAATTGAGAAGATCATTATATGGGCTAAAACAATCTGGACGAATGTGGTACAATCGTCTCAGTAAGTATTTACTGAAGGAAGGATACACAAATGATCCTATTTGCCCATGTGTGTTTATTAAGAAATCAAAGTCTGGATTTGCGATAGTGGCAGTATATGTCGATGATATGAATCTAATTGGAACTTCTGAAGAGCTTCAAAGGACTGTTAATTATCTCAAACGTGAGTTTGAGATGAAGGACCTTGGAAAGACAAAATATTGTCTTGGCTTGCAGATTGAGCACAATGCTAATGGAATTTTGGTGCATCAATCAACTTATACTGAGAAAGTATTGAAACGGTTTGGCATGGATAAAGCCCATCCACTTAGCACTCCAATGGTCGTTCGATCGCTTGACATTAAGAAAGACCCATATCGTCCAAAAGGGGATGATGAGATAGTCCTTGGTCCAGAAGTACCATATCTTAGTGCCATAGGTGCTTTATTGTACCTAGCACAATGTACCAGACCAGACATATCATTCTCAGTCAATCTGTTAGCAAGGTACAGTTCTACTCCAACATGGCGACACTGGACCGGCATCAAACATGTTCTACGATACCTTTGTGGGACAACAGACATGGGGTTATTCTATTCCAGTGAATCGACCAACGCCCAGAGTATTATTGGTTATGCTGATGCAGGATATCTCTCTGATCCACATCAAGGACGATCACAGACTGGATATGTATTTACATGTGGAGGAACTGCGATCTCATGGAGGTCAACAAAACAAACATTAGTGGCCACATCTTCCAATCACTCAGAAATACTTGCCCTCCATGAAGCCAGTCGTGAATGCGTTTGGTTAGGGTCGGTAATCCATCACATCCGAAGCACATGTGCCCTACCCTCAACAACAGACACTCCAACAATTCTGAATGAGGACAATGCAGCTTGTATTGCTCAGATCACAGGAGGATATATCAAAGGTGACAGGACCAAACACATATCACCAAAGTTTTTCTATACACATGAACTCCAGAAGAGTCAAGAAATCAAAGTCAGACAAATCCGCTCAAGTGATAACCTGGCAGATCTCTTCACTAAATCATTGCCGAAATATACTTTCCAAAGGTTAGTGCATGGCATCGGATTACAACAACTCTGCAAGCAATCAAGTTGGAGCATGCAAAATCAGGGGGAGCATTTAAGAGTCCTCTAACATAGGACATATGCACGTTGTACTCTTTTTCCTTCGCATAGATTTTCCCACTGGGTTTTTTCAAGCACGGTTTTAATGAGGCAACCAATCTAGGGACATGTGGTCTCCAAGGGGGAGTGTTATAAAAGTCTTTATGTGGAGCCCACTAACTATTCATTACTGTTCATTCACTATTCATTACTGTTCATTTGGCGGCTTTGATAGAGTTTGTCTGTCACGGGTGAATAGTGATGAATAGTGATGAATAGTGATGAATAGTGATTTTCTCAGCCTATAAATAAGAAGAGAAACGGAAAGAAAGAAAGAAGAAGAAAAAGAAAGAAAAGAGAGAAGAGAAAGCAGAGAGAAATTTTTCTAGAGAGAAAATTCAGTGAGCCACATATGTTGTAAACACTAAAGTTGTAACCACAGATTTTTATAGTGAAAGGTTACCGCTGCTGCTCTCCGAGGACGTAGGCATAGCCGAACCTCGTTAAAAGCTGTGTCTTATCTATTTTACGTACAGCTCAATATCCGCACATATCTCAGGTTATTTTATAACACAGGTCAAATTTCAAGCCCACTATAATTACATGGCACCAAAGATCTACAAAAGTAGGTTAATGCCAAATATTAATCACGTCACTAAGAAAATAAAATTTCCAAGTCCTTTTCACCTCACGACAACACAATAAAGCATGAATAATGGTTTCCTGAGGGCCATGGTAGCAAGGGCAGCAACTATCATCTCTAGTATGTCTATGCGTAAGAGCCGAACGATAAGGTAAGGGGTTTTGTAATGCTCTCGATGGATAAAGCTTAACTTTATTAGGAACTCTTAGTCTCCAAACTTATTTTCACATTGAACTAGAAATTCTTTCTCCATTACCTTGACCAACATTAGAACTAATAATATTCATACCAACATCTCTTGAACGGTGTAGAGCAATCCAATAGCCACTGCAAACTGAATGTTGACCATTACAAGTATAGTGCCATAGAGCTTTGTGGCATTGAGACGAAAGCACAATATGGATGGATAAAATAACTTCATCATCTTTATCCAAGAAATGGGCCCTTATATGCTGAATGTCCCAAAAAACCAGAGCTAATTAATTCACAGTCATGCGTATCTAAAGAAGAGATGGTGGGGTAATAGTTTGAAAAGTGGTGGGAGTAAGCAACCATTTAACAAAATAAACAAAAAATACTACTATCGTCTTCTATTACAAAAGTATTTAGCCTTTAGAACTTGAATAAACCAAAGCATGAGGCTGTGTTAAAATTCTCCACGCCATTCGAGTAAGAAGAGCTTGATTCAAAATAGTGAAATCACCAAAGCTAAGTCACCCCATCCCCATTTGATCAACAAAGAACATCCCACTTGAGCCAATGAACACCACGATTGTTTCCCATTCTTCCCCACCAGAACTTGCTAATCATACTTTGAAGCTTCTTGGTTAGAGATAGGGGCAGTTTAAAAATACTCATTGTATAAGTTGGGAGAGCTTGTGCGACTGTTTTGATTAAGACTTCTTTTCCTGCAATTAAGAGAATATTTCATTTCCAATCCCTGAAGAAGTTTTCCAACTCTGTTGCGTAGGTTGACAAAGAGAACATTTTTAGCTCATCCAACAACCATTGATAATCCAAGGTATTTATCGTGAAATTAGACAACTGTTTTCACACTCCATAATCAAATCCACCCAACGAGTTGCAAAGCCAAGATTTTCCATAATTTTGAAAGGAAATTCCATCCAACTCGATCATATGCCTTACTGACATCACGCTTCACAAGAACTTTTGGCTACTTAACTCGGCTTTATTTTTTGACTGAATGCATAAGCTCAAAAGCAAGAGTGGCATTATTAATGACATTATCAGGCAAAATGATCTTCAAATGATTAGCTAGAGTCTTTGCAACAATTTTGTAGATGACGTTATATAGACTTATAGGTTGGAAATCCTTCACATTCTTTGCATTCTTTATCTTCGGAATCAATGCCACCAACTTATGGTCAAACTCCTTAATACTCTTTCCATTATTCAAGATCTGCAAACAAATAAAAGCAATATCTTCCCCAATAATATCCCAGTATTTTTGGAAAAATAAAGCAGGCAAGCCATCTGAACCAGGGGCTTTCAAAGGTCCCATTTGGGAAAGTGCGTGACTAATTTCTGACAAATAAAAAGGACCAGTAAGCCGAGCATCCATCTCAGACGTTATCTTGGTTTCAACAACATCCATAATATTAGCTACATCCATGGGCATTCATCAAGCCAGCATTTGTTGTCATTAAAGACCCCAGAAATTTTGTTAAATGTCAAAGAATCAGCCCCAAAAATCAGCTCATGATTTAAATCTCCTTGAATGGCCTCATTACATAATTTACGCCTCTTATGATGGTCAGCCTTAATGGAGCCATTATTCTCATTAATGGTGCCCTACCGTAACTTATCTCCTTCATCTTCATCTTCTTCTCAGCACGGGACCTCGTCGACAAGGCCCAACTCATTTGAGCTTGGTGCTTTCATCACCCATCTCGGCCGTAGTGGTCTTGGTGATTTCATCTCGGGTTCATCTAACCATTCTTTGACCTTTGCTCTGAGCCATGAACCAAAGTTTTTGAAATCCCCATGGTTAATAACAGAATCCCGAAACGAACACTGATTCAAAACATTATCGCAAATGCCACACATATAACAATAATTTGGAAGCTTTTCGTATTTAATCAAAATAAGACAACTCCCAACCTCCAGGAAAGTAAAATGCAAATGCAAACATCATTTCAGGGGTTGAGTAACATCAATAATAACCTTAATTTTCATAAAACTTCCCAAACAAGTACCTCCTCTCTCAGAATCAGTCTCAATAAACCTCCCCAAGATATCACCAATGAGTTGCCTAGTACTCCTCTCCATATATGCCAAAGGGACACCCTTGACTCTAACCCAAAAAGGTTGTGTAGTGAGGGGAACTAGATGGCGGTCTTCTAAACCATTAGTTTCACCCAAGATCAATGCTTCAACTAGCAGATCTTTACACAAGCTCTTAGTGACCAAAGCTTCTTCATAGTCCTCATAAAGAATTGTACCTTAAGGGCATGTTTGGTATGCCTCATTGTGCCTCACTGAACTGGGCTGTGTTAAATAACACTAGAAATCCATGTTTAGCAAGAAAAGGGATTAACTTAAATGAGACTCTATAGTCCCAACAATTAAAAAAAAACCCGGACTCATGTGTCTAATATAGAGAGAGCCCAAAATTAGGTTTTAACAAAATAGCGAGCATGTTATTTTGAACACGCGAGTCCGATGGATTTCCTCATGGCTTGAATCAAAACCACACCTCCACAGACGCAATCGACTGATTGTGGCAGAACCCAACGCCCAGCGCTCCCCCCAAATTTCTTGTTTGGGTGAAGAACCCCACAGCACCTCTGCAACAACAGTAGCTGCCTCTGCATCAGAAACAAAGGCCTCTCTCACTCTCTTCAGTATTTCCAATTTAAAAGCTCTTTTCTCATTGGACTACAAACCCACCTCCAATCTCTGCACACCCATAAGCTTCTTGATCAGGTCCCTCTTCAAGCGTTAAACCAATCACTTCCTCTCTGCCCAAAAATGCAATTTCAAGAATGCAATTCATGGCTGCCACTTTAGTTGACAAGTCTTCAGAGCCCAGAAGGCTGATAATTCTTGGGATTCCTCAATTGATGTCATCAACCAGAACTAGAGGGGTTCTGTTAGAATATATGGATTGTATTGATTGATTGACATGCAGTAATCTTGTATTTACTCTATATAGCCCTTTGATTATAGAATCATATTACCTTGATTTTAGGATCGAGAATATCTGCAGCTTTACTACTTACCTTGTACAGCCTTGCTTAGGCATTATTTTTTTGCTCGTTAGCCTAGCCTCTTTATTTTTTCATGGTATCAGAGCACCGATCTCGATGACTCTTATATCTTCATCACCTTCCGCAACCTCTAGAACATGGCTAGCGACGAAGAAACACCGAAACCCACATGCCATAAGCCTAAATCTCAAAACACAGAGACCAACGATGTCTCTGATCCCTTTTATATACATCATTCAGACCAAACTAATCTGACACTTGTCACTCAACTCTTGGATGGTGACAATTATGGAACTTGGAGTCTTGCAATGATAATGACTTTGGAGGCAAAGAACAAACTTGGCTTTGTGGATGGGACGATCAAAGCACCAACCATAACCAGCGCCAAATACCTCATCTAGAGGAGATGTAACAAGATGATCAACTCTTAGATCCTCAACTCCATCAGCCCCTCTCTGGCCAACACCGTCATCTATGCAAATACAGCTGCTGAGGTTTGGTTAGATCTCAAATAACGCTTCTGTGTCAAGGGAATATTTCTAGGATTTTCTAGATTAAACGAGATATTTCCGAACTTCGACAACATCAGCAGTCCATATCCATGTATTACAACACGCTGAAAGGTCTTTGGGATGAGTTGGGATCATATGCTCCCATGCCATCATGTAAGTGGGACCCAATGTGTAATTGTGGAGTCCTAAAGGAACTCACTGGCAGAGAACAACAAGAGTGAGTTCTTCAATTCTTTATGGGCCTGAATGAAACTTACTCCGCAGTTCGCACACAGATCCTACTAATGTCACTCTTGCCTACTGAGCGTAAGGTATATGGGATGCTCATACAAGAAGAAAAACAAAGGCAAATAGCTAAAAAGTAGGGAGAATAATTCTTCTCGTGCAATGAATGTATCGAGAAACACCAATAAGCAGCCTTGCACTAACAAAAACCTCCACTGCACATATTGTGATGGTGACACTCATATCATGGATCGGTGTTACTATCTTCATTGATTTCCAACCTGGCACAAGTCGCATGGAAAAGCAATCAAGCCACCAAATAGAAACAAGCGTGCAGCAGCCAACAATACCAACAAGGAGGGAGCCAAGACATCTGCTGCCAAGACCCTTGAAGATTTAAAATTTACAGTTGATGAAGTGTGCCAAATCAAGGCAATCCTTCGAGGTAATGGTAAAAATCAAGCATTTGCGAATGCCGCAGGTATGACTAAACCTCAGTGCTATGCCTTTGCCATTGATCATCCAGATGACTGGATCATTGATAATAGCGGTGCAAGTGATCATATTACTTTTTCATCCAAATTAATCCTAGACAAATCCTCACCTTTTAATCCTCGATCACCATGCCAAATGGAACACAAACAAAAATCACTTGTGTTGGTTTTATCAATCTCACCACTCACCTAAAATTACATTATGTTCTTTGTGTCCCTGGGTTTCGAGTTAATTTGTTGTCTGTTAGCAAACTCACTCGTGACCTCAATTGTTTGGTCTTATTTTTTTCCCACCAGATTACCTTTTTCGCTCAATTCCATTTCAACAAATAAAGCTTTTGATTTAATACATTGTGATGTTTGGGGTCCTCATCACTTGCCTTCTCAGTTAGGTGCCATATTTTTTTTAACAATTATTGACAATTATTTGCGTTTTACTTGGATATTTCTCATGAATTTTAAGTCTGAAACACAAGAAAAATTGAAAACCTTTTTTGCCTATGTTTCCATACAATTCCAATGCCAGTCAAGCAAGTCCGTAGTGATAATGGAACAGAATTTTTTTCCATGCATCCATTTTTTAACCAATTGGGCACTATCTGGCAACATTCTCGCCCCCACACCCCTCAACAAAATGGGGTTGTGGAACGAAAGCACATTCGCCTCCTTCAAATTGCACGTGCATTACGTTTTCAAGCAGGCCTCCCCCTTAATTTTGGGGGGAAAGTGTCCTAACTGCTGCATATTTAATCAATCGTGTGCCCAAACCTTAGTGCTTTCTAGAAAGACTCCACATGAAATGCTCAACAAAATTTTACCCTTCTACACCCATTTGCGGATGCCTTTGTTATGCCACCCAAACAGCCCACACACATAAGTTTGATGCTAGGGCTCGTAGATGCATTTTTGTGGGTTATCCCTCTGGCCAAAAGGCATATCGCCTATTTGATCTCAAAACACATCAATTCTACTCTAGCTGGGATGTAGTTTTTCATGAACATGTATTCCCATTCTCAGATATTTCCCATGACACACAACTAGAGCTACCTCAAGCTCCAGTTTTACCATCCATCCCAATCACTCAAGACGCCCATTCACTTGAGCCGAACCAATCAAACCCACCATTTGAGCCACCCATTGTTGATCCACATACCCAGCCTATGTCTTCACCCGCACCATCCAATTCTTTTCCAATTAACCTTATTTGTGAATCTTCCTTGAAACCTGAACCTTCTTCGATGACCTTTCCTACACCTAACAGCCCTTCTACACTGTCACCTCTACCACAAGAACTTCGTCGTGGCATGCGCCCCAAGATACCCAGCATACGCCTTTGCAACTACAATTGCTCACAGGTGACGACCCCCCCAAACCCAATTCAACATCTTCTTCCAGGTCAGGTACTCGTTACCCTCTTTCTAAATATCTTTCTTCTTCTCACTTGTCACCATCACATTGCACTTTTATCCACAATATCACTACATGTGTTGAACCCACCTCCTTTGCGCAAGCTAATCTTGATCCCAAGTGGCGTGAAGCCATGGAAGTTGAATTGCAGGCCCTTGCACACAATCAAACCTGGACGCTTACACCTTTGCCTCCTGGTAAGCAGGCCATTGGCAGCAAGTGGGTATACAAAATCAAACACAAGTCTAATGGTTCAATCGAGCGCTATAAAGCACAGTTGGTGGCTAAAGGATATACACAAACTGAATGTTTGGATTACTATGAGACATTTGCCCCCATTGCCAAGTTAGTTATTGTGCATTGCTTACTGGCTGTTACTGTTCATTGTGATTGGCCTCTCCACCAATTAGATGTGCAGAATGCTGTCCTCCATGGTGATTTGAAGGAAGAAGTCTATATGTTGTCACCACCAGGCCTGCGTCGACAGGAGGAGAACTTGGTTTGTCGCCTTCAAAAATCTCTATATGGTTTGAAACAGGCCTCTCGCCAATGGTTCTCCAAATTTACACATGCGATACAAGAAGTTGGTTTTCGCTAATGAAAGGCTGACTACTCATTATTCACAAATATAAATGGTCCCTCTATCACTGTGGTACTCATTTATATGTTGATGACATGATCATCACAGGCAATGATCCTGCGGCCATACAACACTTCAAGGATTTTCTTCACCATAAATTCCGCATCAAAGACCTTGGCCTACTTAAATACTTTCTTGCATAGAAGTGGCACGTTCAAAGAGTGGTGTTTCCATTTCACAAAGGAAATACGTTCTAGATAAACTTAATGATGTTGGTTATTTTGGAGCAAAACCTGTAAAGTTTCCCATGGAACAAGACCTAATATTACAGCCAATGGTTGGAAATTTATTGAAAGATCCGACCCAATATAGGAGAATTGTGGGAAGACTTATTTATCTCACCATAACAAGGCCATATATTTCATTTTCAGTTCAAGTTCTAAGTCAGTATATGAATCAGCCACGTAAACCTCATTCAAGTCAAGGATTGTTTTTCCCATCACAAAATTCATTACATCTACGTGGTTATTGTGATGCTTCATGGGCATCATGTCCTACGACAAGAAGATCAGTTACAAGATACTGTGTTTTCTTAGGAAATTCATTGATTTCTTGGAAGACAAAGAAGCAACAGACCATCTCACGCTCATCAGCGGAGGCGGTACAGATCCATGGCTGCGATACCGTGTGAACTTACATGGATTCGATATGTGTTACAAGATGTTCAAGTGTACATGTATCATTCGGGACCAACTCACGTGTATTGTGACAATCAAGCTGCAATACACATTGTGGCCAACCTCGTTTTCCATGAACGAACCAAGGACATAGAACTAGATTGTCACCTGGTTCGATAAAAATTCCAAGCTGGACATATCACGACTTACTACACACCCACAAAACATCAGATCGCAGACTTACTAACTAAGGCTTTGGGTAAAGGGTTATTTCACGCGCACCTTCGTAAGTTGGGCATGCACAATATCCACGCTCCAACTTGAGGGGGAGTGTTAGAATATATGGATTGTATTAATTGATTGATATGCAGTAATCTTGTATTTACTCTATATAGCCCTTTGATTGTAGAATCATATTACCTTGATTGTAGGATTGAGAACATCTGCAGCTTTACTACTTACCTTGTACAGCCTTGGTTAGGCATTATATTAGCTTGTACTTTGTGAATGAAAGACATAACAAAATCTAGAGTTTTCTCCTCAAACTCTCATTGCCTTGCCTCTCTATTTTTTCAAGTTCAGATGATTTTGACTACTCCAGTGAGGACTTGAATCAAACAAGATGAACCCATTTGAATTAAAGCTCTAACAATTGGACCCATCAGCACCAATGGCACAAAAACATCCTTATTGAATTTAACCAGACCAAGAAAAGCAAGAGTAGCTTGGTCTCGAACCCAATTCGAGAACTTTGAGTCACAAACCATAAATTCAAGAAAAGAAAATACATTTGCTCTCAAAATTAACGGTTGATACTGTTTATCAAACCCTTGGCCCAACCTGTTCTCTAAACCCTATAAATGCCTAAAAATATAAAGAATAAAAAATGAAAGCCCAAAATGCTACACTATATTTATAATTTTCAATTTTTTATTTAATTTTTTTAAAAAAGTGTAACACCCCGACTCCAGATTAAAGGTTTATTTTAATCGATTTAATTAAAATTACGAATTTACACTTGGGGTAGGGGTAAATTGGTCACTTTCTTCTTCGGAAGGATTTTGGGACCGTGGATGGTATTTTTGGGTAGGTGGTACCGAGACGAATTCGTAGACAGGCGGTAGGCTTGAATCGGAGTTGTAACGAAAAAGTTACGGGCAAAATAGTGTCAATGGCAAACTTGTAATTATTTCAAAAAGTTTGGTAAAAATCAGATTTTCACCTCAGCCTTCTCTCTCTCTCGCGCGACACTCTCTCTCCTCAGTCTCTCTCTCTCCCCGACGTCCGCTCTCTCTCTCCTCGGTTCTTTCAGTTCCGGCCACGGCAGGACCCGAGACCGGTCCCGTTTGACTCGCCTCGACGCCCCGATCAAGCTCTGCCCGTTTTCCCCGTCGGAAACCACGAACTCCGGCCGCGCGCTCGACTGGTTCGAATCGAAACTGTTCCACCGTCGCGCCGCCGCCTCCGCCGCCCAAACTCGGTGATTGAGGTATGGTTTCTCCTCCTTTTTACGAGTTCTAGCTGATGTTGGTATAGGTTTGGATCGATTGGGAGTGTGGGAAACCGATTAGAAAACCTAGGGTTTGGGCCGAATTTCAAACTGAAATTCCGGCCAGTTGCCGCCGGAATTGGGCCTCCCCGTAGTTGAAGAAAGTGCTCCTGACCTCGAGTAGAAGCTAGGGAAGGAAGGGTGACCTCGGGTGTGGAGTTTTTCCGTCGCCGGAAATTACTCTGCACACCCACGCGCTGCCGGCGCGTGTGGCGGCGCGTGGGCGAGTCTGGTGAGGCTGCATTGTAACCCGATGAGATCCTTAGGTTGTCACGAGCGCGTAGGAATTCGCGGATCTCAATTCGGATGTCGTTTGACCATCGAACGGATATTCGCATATTGTGCGTTATCCGGGTTCGATAGGTTTCGACCGTTAGATCTTTCTCGAAGTAAAGTATGTTGTTCTAGGAATTCCTAGGACCGTATGGGACTTCACGGATCATGAATCGGAACCCCGGATGTTCCGATTCAAAAATGCAAAGTTTGCGGGTTAGCGATAACCGTAAAAATTGTGAACGATTCCTAAACCTGTAATCGGACCTTAGGATACCTCCTTTACTGTGCACGTATGGGGAATTTGGGGATTTAATCCTTTAATTTGTGATTTCCGCTTAGACGTGATTTTTATACCAATTAACGGTTCGTATCTCGAAATAGGTGTTTCGACTGCACGTACTCAGCAGGCAGGACCCTCATGTGGTCAGGCAGCGTGGGATTATCTGTGAGTGGACTTTGTTTTAATCATATGCATGGTTTTAATTGATGAAAGTTTCTGCATAATGTTTTAATGGTTTATGGAATATATATATTATATTCATGAAATGATTTTTGTTGGTCGGGTAGTTTCTGAATATATATATATATATATATACATATCGAGTTTGGCATTCTTGGGTTTTGAGAGTGTCTTTGTGTGGATATTGGGGAGGTATATTTATATATTCACTATAGATGAGATATTGGGGTAGTTGGAGGTTGTTGTGGAAGAGTGTGGTTTTAGAGAGAAGTTGGGTGATTACACTACGTAAGTACCTTCCCTAGTTACTAGTCTCACTCGCGGCGTTGGATGTTCCGGCGTGTGAGACACTTTCCATATGCGGCGTTGGATGTTCCGGCATGTGGAAAGACTTATTATAGAGTTTAGGGTCATCACCATGGCGTTGGATGTTCCGGCGTGTGATGATCCAGTCTGCGCGCGTAGGACATAGTTTGGAAGCTACACATGGCGTTGGATGTTCCGGTGTGGGAGCTTTGGAGTTTCGTCCCCCGGTTGGACCGCTCATCCCTAGACGCAGGATAGCACCTGGAAATCCTGCGGACTAGTCAAACGATCCCCCAGTTGGATTGTTTTCCCGGTACCTAGGTGGTGTGATGAGTATATCGTATATCATATAGCTATTTATTTTATATATTTATAGGTATATTTATATGGTTATGAATGGTTGAGTGTGTAAGGAACTAGTAGCTTGATTGAAGGGGTAAAATTGAGAGAATGGGGATTCTTTTGACGGAGATAACTTGTTTTTGAAAAGTTTTATTTGAATCAAGTTTTGAGTAATTAATTGTGGAATTGTGAACTTGCATGACTTGAGCATTATTTTTACATGGTGGGGTTACTATGTTGTTTTTAACTGCAAATCTGGTTTTTGTCCACTCACATATTTTCTGTTTTGCGCCCCCCCAGCCAGTAGTCGCTCCAGGAAGCGTGCAAGTGGTGTACGAAGCTCAATCTGTGCATCTTTCTAGTTAGGAACTGAGTAATTTCTTCTACTCAACTGTACTTGTAATCTAAATTCAGTAGGTGCTCTGTATCGCCCTGATAGATTTTACTTGTGAGGCCGGAGGCCACTTTAGTGACTTGTAAAATTGTGAAAGCATGCTGTTGGTTGGGATTTTTATTACTGTGTGTTACAGGTTGAGTAAATTTTTGTTGGGATTGCTTATTTAACAGGGGAGACTCTGCCAAAATTTTGGTAGAAAGTCTCGAGTTTTAATTTAGTGGGCCCGGCATCGGGATGATGTCGGAACAAAGACGGGGTCCGCTCCGGTTTCCGGGAAATTCCGGGGCGGGTCCTGTCAAAAAGTTATATATATATATATATTTATTATTATATATTTTATTTATTTATTTATAGGTTAAATTTAATTTAAATTAAATATTAAAATAATTATTTTTTAGTCCGACATAGCACCAAACATAGGTCTTCACTATTTTTACAATCCAGCTTCTTAGTCCGATGCAGCACCAAATGTAGGTCAGTACTTAATCCAGCTTAGGCCAATTCGAACTAATTCAAGACAGTCCCAAGATTTAATCCAGTTCATGATAGTCTGCCGTACCAAACGACCCCTAAAATCCTTCAAGGTGAGAAGCCTCCCAACTAAGATGAAATGTGGAGCTTGCCTATTGTTTCCAATAGGTCGCTCAACTACTATAGGCTTGTTTTCATCCTCAATGAGATTGAGTTGCGTGGTAAGTTTGTCCACAATCACATCTATTGTAGCAAATAGACAATCAAAACTCATAACCAGCCAAGAGAATAAAGCCGCCCACAATTACATACACTCGACTACACTACCAAAACAGTAATCTCAGACTCTCTCACACAAAACTCAATTTTCTCTCAAACTCTGGAAACTCTCACAACTCTCTAGGCGAGAAGGAGAGACTTTTACATAATCAATTAATTAGTTCTCCAACAAAATTAATTTCGCAAAAAGTTATTTTTGGTCATTGTAGTTTGTCACTTTAACCACTTTGGTAACTGTCGTTTCAGTTTGGTTAATTTTGTCCTTGTGGTTTCAATGTGAAACAATTCAAGGACAATCATCAATTTTTGTCAATTTTTTTAAACATCATTTTACCCCCTCAAGATTTGGAGCCATTCTTGAAATGGGCCACACAGTTTTAGTTTTGTCAATTTACGCCCTAACGTTTTAAAATTCAATCAATTTACACGTTCCGTCAATTTGACCGTTTGGTCTTCTGTTAAGTGATGACGCGGCAAACGCAAGGTCCACTTTTTTAGCTTAGGTGTAATAAAATATGTAAGATAATATTAAAAAATTCTTTATTTTTAAAGTTAATTAAAATCAATTATTTAAAATGACAAAAAAACATAATTAAAAAACCCAACACTTCGACCAAACTCCCCAGCCGTCACCAACCAACTCCAAACCCAGCATCTCCACCACACCATCCTTCTTCCTCCTCATTCTCTTCCACTATCCCTACCTTCATTCCCAACTCCCATCCGTCACCAACCAACTCCAAACCCAGCATCTCCATCACACCATCCTTCTTCCTCCTCCTTCTTCTCTTCCACTATCCCCACCTTCGTTCCCAACACCCATTTCTCTTTCAGACGCCCACGCTCATCTCTACCTTTCAACTTCACCTCCCTAACCCGCCCTCTCTTCCTCCCTCTCATTCTTTGTCTCTCTCTCACACAAATTAGCCAGCCCCACCCCCAACCCAGCCACAACAGCAGCCGCCAAACCCCTGTAATTCCCAGAAAAGCAAGTGCCCAGAATCTCCTTCACCGCAATGTTACCTTTGCGTTTGTTGAACAATGAGCTTGATGGTGCTGTTCTAGTCCTTGGCCGACTCTTTAGCATTATCTTCTCCGATCTTCTTTGAGGAGACCTAAAGGACTAATCTTGGGCGCGAGCGAACTGGCTGCACCAACCTTGGTGGCTTCTCCATTAATCCTGAGCACAACGGTAGTCTTGCGGGAATTGTCAAGCCCACTTCACAAACAAAACAAACAAATGAACGATTACTTAATTCTCATATAAAATGAGTGAACAAAAGGTAGGGAGAAATGAAGTTTCACTTACACCATGAGTATACGAATTTCTTTTTCCTTCCTTTTAATGTTTCGAATGATGCTGAGAAGCCCCATTTGTTCCCTCCCACAAAAAGAATCAGATTGAGGATTGTAATTTGGAAATCATGGCTCTTAATTTTAAAGAAAATTGAATTGTAATGGCTGTGGGAACCTAATTAAAATCAAACCCTAGGTCAAATAATTCCTACCATTTGGGGATTATTTGACCAAATTGGGAATTGATCAACCTAATTGGGAGTTACTCAATTTAATTGGGAATTATCCAATTAAATTGAACGTTACCTAATTAGGTTGAGATTTGATTTGGTTAAATACCACGATCCCCAATTAAATAAGGAGTTGCCTAAATTGAATCAGGATTGATTTTTACCTACCACAATTAGGGATTTGATTTACCCTAATTAATCAAATCCCTAATTAATCAAATCAATTCCAAAAAGGGGAGGAATAATTCCCTTCCATCTACGGAAGTATTCCTCTGAAACCCTAGCCTCCGAGACCTCTATAAAAGCATAGCCACACAAAAAGGTTGAGGTACGCCTAAATTCCTACTAAAACTCTGCAGAAATTATTTCTCAAAAACCCTAGCCACCCCCTCTCTTTCTCTCTCTCACACAAGGCTCCGGCCACCACACACGGCTCCGGCCACCCGATTTTCCTTGAATTACCCTACCTAACTTAGGCATCGGAGGGCCTTTGGCCAACACCCCCCGGGTGTGGTCTTTTACTCCGATCTGTTTTGCAGGGAGAAAGAGAGGCGGAGAAGACGAAGGAATCTTGGGCGAATATTCTCGTGGGGAAATTTGCTCCCACAAATTGGTGCTTTCATTGAGAGCGCGAGATATATTCAAAGCGTGCTCCAAATCCATCTTTCACACATTTTTTCAAACAACCATGGTTGATACAAGACGTACGAAGAGTAACGCCACCACGATGGGCCCATCTCATGGTTTCGTGGTGGAAACCTCAATGCAACCGCACGGAATCGTGGCTGCCAACGCCTTGCAGTCATCCTCTAGTGCTTTGCAGCCTCCTTCAGCTGCCGGAATTGCAGAACAGCCGCCACATGACCCTGGGACCTCCACAGCCTTGCAGTTGCCAGCGCCGATTACCGGAGCTGCTCTGCCTCGCTGTCCTACCGTCGGAGCACAGCAGCAGCCACACCACTCAACTACTGGATTTGCTGCGCAGCCCCATGGCTACTCCGACGTCGTCCCAGTCTTGGAGCAGATCCATTCTCTCCCTCCTCTGCGATCACACTTGGCATATGCACCTGTGTACGCCTCTAATGGAGCCCTAGCCCATATGCCGTTGGGCCCGATGCACAACACTCTACTTGACCCGCGCAGTCAGGTGGACCTTAACTCACGGGTCGATCAACTCACACAGAAGGTCGATGATCAGAACAACCTGATCGGCCAGCTACTCAGGCAGATCAACTTGAATCAAGGCCCAAACCTTGGACCCAGTGACGAGGAGAGAAGGGCACACCAGCACGCCGGCGAGCAGTTCGAGAGGTCCCAGGCTGGTCAGACAAGAGCAAACCGGCAGAGGAGAGATCGAGATCGAGCAGATGAGATGCAGACAGCCGCGAGCCGTACTCTGAGCCGTTCGGGGCTCGGACCAAGGACCAATGTGCTCGAGAGGCTAGGCCCACAGTCTAATGTCCACGCCCGCTTGGGCCCACAAGGAGCTCGAGTTCGTGAGCAGTCGCATGACGAGCGCAACGACCGACGCCCACCGACCCGCTCGAGGGCCAACGCACGGTGGCAAGCTGTAGAAGAATCCTCACAAGCTCAATCTCCTAATCTGCCCCCTGGGCAGGGCACCCAAGGGGATCGACCCTTGGGAACCGAGGAAGGAGTTAGCCAGTCACGCTCGAGACACCAAAGACGTCGACCTGAGCAACCCTCCTTGCGGGCAGAAGATGATGATCGACGCCCACTAACCTGCTCGAGGACCAACACGCGGCGACAAGATGTAGAGGAATCCTCACAAGCTCAATCTCCTAATCTGCCCCACGGGCAGAACACCCAAGGGGATCGACCCTTGGGAACCGAGGAAGAAGTTAGCCAGTCGCGCTCGAGGCACCGAAGACGCCGGCCCGAGACTCCAGTCCTGCGAGCAGAGGACGTCGAGAAGCTAGTAAATGACCGACTCCAAGCTCTCCAACTTAAAGGAAGCACGGAAGAGCCCTGCACAAGGAAATTGATCGAGTTGACTGCTCGCCCTTTACCGACAAAGTGGAACGAGCTCCTCCACCGAAGCGGTTCACAACGCCATCCATCACTCCATTCAAGGGAGACTCTGACCCTGAGAGCCATTTGAGGCACTTCAAGAGCGCCATGATCCTATACAAGGCAGACGATGCCCTGATGTGCAAAGTGTTCGCGATGACCCTGCAAGGAGCAGCTCAAGATTGGTTCCACACTCTACCGTCCGCGTCGATAGGAAACTTCAAGGAGTTGGCCCTCATCTTCACAAAGGAGTACACCTCCTACAAGACGGTCAGAAAGCATGCGGACCATCTATTCAACCTGCGCAAGAAGCCAGATGAGTCTCTACGAGACTACCTAAGACGGTTTAAGGCTGAAAAGGCTAACATCATAGGATGCAATGACCAAGTTGCATCCTCAGCTTTCAAGAAGGGCTTGCCAACCGAGCACGAGTTATACCGGGAGCTGGCCATAACACCAAGTCAAACCTTGGCAGAAGTGTTCGCGACGGCAGAACGCTACGCACTTTGGGACGATGATCGAATCGCCGCAAAGAAAGCCAGCAAGCACGTTGATCACCCGACGAAGCAGGCAAGCCAAAAGAGCAACCAGTTCGAGCAAAGAGCCCGAGATAAGCGCAGATCGCGGCCCCGAGAGGGAAGCT
>NW_023010136.1:25603-42407 GCF_902201215.1 Prunus dulcis
TTGCTTCCCAGCAGTTTCCTTGCATGGCAGATTACGGGTCTTAGGCGGTACGGGCAAAGACTTGAGCAAAATTTCCCGAACCTCCTGCATGCCATTGGCCTTCTTGCTGATCCCGGCAGATGGAGTAGGAGCAATTCCCATATGGGCTTTCTGAGCAGGCGAGACCTCCCTTGTGGAAGACTTGTTCGTGGCAAGAGAAAGTCTCGGCTGCTGTCGCTGGGGAGATGTATCTACTGATCGTGAAACTGCAACTTTATCCCGAGCAGAGCTGCTGCACGCTTTCCCACCCTCGGGGGACTCAGTCGATGACTCCTGCTCAACTGGCAAGTCACTTAGTTTCAAGCAGCACAACTTCCACCTTTCAATATCTTCAGCAGGAGGCAGGCCACTGACTTTCTTCCGGTGTTCGCTCAGCAGCCAGCGCCATTCACGAAACTTAGCAGGGATGCTCAAAGCTTGTCGAACCTTCGTCATGTCCGGGTCGAGAGCGAGCTTCTTTCGAATGGCATCATCTGCAAGCATAAGACAAAAGTTAGTCAGACACACTAAAGAATCCCATGGAAAATAGTAGCAGATCAGAGGGATGAAACTTACCATCACAGTAGGTGAGAGGAACGAGCGGACCGTCGCCAACCTCTCCTTCCCATCTGCCACTGACCTCTAGCACATCCTTGCTCCACACATGATCGCCCTGACTTAGACTATCAAACAACTTGGGTTCGCATGCGCGGAGTTGGGCATATTTCTCGAAGCGTCTCACCTCAAAGAAGTAGAAAAACTCCTTCACGGTCAAATCCAACTTGAAGAAGCGGCTCAAATTTTCAAAGCAGATGACCGCCCGATAAACATTCGGAGTACACTGGCTCTGGGCACATTCCATGGTGCAGAACACTTCCCTGAAAAATTTCGACAACGGAAACGTGAAACCCAGCGAGAAATAGAAGGGGCGGAACGTGATAATCCTGGCGCCTGGATTGTTCGGATCCACACGAGGTATACTGTCAGATGAGGGCTCTGCCAACTTGACATGCACATCCTTGGGTATAGCAGAGTCGAAAAGGGCACGGCACGTTTTGAACTGGGCCTCGGTGGTGACACGGTACAAATTGGCCACAAACTTTTCTTTGGGAACTTGAGAACCGCCCCACAGGTACAAAGGCACTTTTGGGCTTGGTGATCGGCTCTTTCCTTCAGAAGACATGGTCGTTGAGCAGTTGCAAAAAGGAAAAACTTCTACATGTTAGAATGCAAAAAAAAACAAAAAAGGCAGCCCAGTCCAATTCGTGCCTCCAGCCCAGCACGGAGGCCCAGATCTCGCGGACCAGCTCCAGCTCGCGCGCGGCCCAACTCGATCAAAGCCCAGCACACGTGGCCCATCGTCTCCAGCCCAGATCGCCAGACCAGCTCCAGCTCGCGCCTTGGCCCAATTCGGTCGAAGCCCAGCGTATGTGGCCCATCGTCTCCTGCCCAGCTGCGCCTCCAGGCCACTGCTCCGAAGCCCAGCGCCTTGGGCTTTCAGCGCGTAGCCCACATCTTGAGCCAGGCCTAGCATTTCCTTGCCTCAGCTGCAACCAGCTTGCTCCAGCAAGAACCCATAGCCCTTAGACCTCCATGCTCGAGCCCAAAGTGTGCAGCCCCAAGCCTGCTGACCTCCCAACGACTCTAGCTATGTTTCAAGGCATAGACGTGCACCTTTTTTAGCTCCCCTCATCGGCTAGAAGGCATGATCCAAGCTGCCAAAAAATTGGAACAAAGACAAAAAAATATATATACATAACCCAAGTCTAATTACCTTGGGTGCGCAGGGAAGACAAGAACTCAAGAAGAGCGGGAAAAATTCTCCAAAGCTTATTCTCTCTCACTAATGAAATCGGAATGGATTTTGGATGTGAAGAATAAATTGGAGGAGCCCCACATTTATAAGGATAAAAATTCCTTGACCTACAAGGAATCGCAAACTCTTTCTAACTTGGGAGTTCATAAAATTGGCAAGTTAAACACCTCCTCTACGTGGGAACCCAAGTCCAGAAGGAAGCCCAGTTACAGCTGGACAGCCTAACGGATAATTTACATCTCCTACATGCCACCACGCACCATGCAGAAGCTGGGGGGCATTTGTGGGAACCTAATTAAAATCAAACCCTAGGTCAAATAATTCCTACCATTTGGGGATTATTTGACCAAATTGGGAATTGATCAACCTAATTGGGAGTTACTCAATTTAATTGGGAATTATCCAATTAAATTGAACGTTACCTAATTAGGTTGAGATTTGATTTGGTTAAATACCACGATCCCCAATTAAATAAGGAGTTGCCTAAATTGAATCAGGATTGATTCAATTTACCTACCACAATTAGGGATTTGATTTACCCTAATTAATCAAATCCCTAATTAATCAAATCAATTCCAAAAAGGGGAGGAATAATTCCATTCCATCTACGGAATTATTCCTCTGAAACCCTAGCCTCCGAGACCTCTATAAAAGCATAGCCACACACAAAGGTTGAGGTACGCCTAAATTCCTACTAAAACTCTGCAGAAATTATTTCTCAAAAACCCTAGCCACCCCCTCTCTTTCTCTCTCTCACACAAGGCTCCGGCCACCACACACGGCTCCGGCCCCCCGGTTTTCCTTGAATTACCCTACCTAACTTAGGCATCGGAGGGCCTTTGGCCAACACCCCCCGGGTGTGGTCTTTTTACTCCGATCTGTTTTGCAGGGAGAAAGAGAGGCGGAGAAGACGAAGGAATCTTGGGCGAATATTCTCGTGGGGAAATTTGCTCCCACAATGGCCATAAAAACTTATGGCCTATTGAGCACAATGATACCACCCACCCACAGAGCGAAATCAATCAATAAAATGAAAAACGAATCTACAAGTTGGCTCAGCTCAAGGCCATACTCTCCTTCTAATCTCAAAGACTCCAGGATCCAAAGCAGCCTGGTCTTCCTCAAGGGCCTAATGACGCAGATGTAGACATCGACTGCCTGAGCTGGGTCGAACTTTGAAGGCATGGCTTCTTCAGCGACGATCTAGGTTTCAAGGGGTTAGGGTTTCAGAGGAAGGAGGCTGGGGTAGTGATGGTTTCAGATATAGGGTGCAATGGGTTGGGAACGGGGAGAGTGGGTTGTTTGGAGGTGATGGTTGTGAGGTGGTCTGGGTTGAAAGAGAAGAAATGGTTCGGTGGTGTGGTTGGTGACGCTTGGGGGGTTTGGTTGGAAATTTTTTTTTAATTATTTTATTTTATAAATAATTGATTTTTAATATTTTTTTTAATTAACTTAAAAAGTAAAGAATTTCTTAACATTAGTTTTTACATTTTATATTACACCTAAACTAAAAAGGTGGACCTCACGTTTGCCACATCATCACTTAACAGAAGACCTAGCTGTCAAATTGACAGATCGTGTAAATTAGTCGAATTTTAAAATATTAGAGCGTAAATTGGTAAAATTAAAACTGCGCGGTCCGTTTCAAGAATGACCTCAAATCTTGAGGGCATAAAATGATGTTAGCCCTTTTTTTTAACTTATGTTAATTTTAGAGGGGCAATTTAGTCAATATATTATTTTAAATTAAAATAAAATCTATAAACAAAAAAATTATTTCTTTATTTATAAAAACAAAACCCAGCAATAACCCTCCCCTCCCCACGAGAAATTATACAATACTGTCGTAGCACCAGCTGGCGTTGCTGATTGGTACTACGGTCCAATAAGATTAAGCCATGTGTACAGCTTAGACATGCAACAAAACCATAAAGTTTTGTCGTTAATGCTGACGTTAAAAAAAGGGCTAACATCATTTTATCCCCTCAAGATTTGGGGTCATTCTTGAAATGGGCCACGCGATTTTAATTTTGTCAATTTACGCCTTAACGTTTTAAAATTCGACCAATTTACACGTTCCGTCAATTTGACTACTTGATCTTCTGTTAAGTGATGACGTGGCTGACATGGGGTCCACTTTTTTAGCATAGGTATAATAAAATATTAAAAAATTCTTTACTTTTTAAGTTAATTAAGAATATTAAAATCAATTATTTATAAAAATTCAACCCAGGTCGTCACAAACCCCAGCACTAAACCCTCTCCTCTCTTTCAACCTAGACCACCTCACAATCATCACCAGTAAACAACTCAGACCACCTCACAGGCGACGTGCAAACAACCCTGACCACCTCACAACCGCTGCCTGCAAACAACCTAAACCACCTCACAACCACTGCCTGCAAACAACCCAGATCATCTCACAACCACTGCTTCCAACTTTCCCCGTTCTCCAACCCATCGCACCCCAGATCTGAAACCATCCATGCCCTCAGCCTCTTCCTTCTGAAACCCTAACCCCTCGAAACCTAGATCGTTGCTGAAGAAGCCATGCCTAAAAAGTTCGTCAACTACGGAAAAATTGACAGCGCCAACCATACCGAATTCAGCAGCTACGTCGAAGACTCAAGCATAATCATGTCGGGTTTTACAGGTTACAGAGAATCCGGGACAGACCAAAACGATTCGTTTAAATGGTACGACCAATCTGCGAACAACCCACATAACAATTTCAAGAGCTATGTTGGTTGCAATGCTGGGTTTGGATTTAGGGTGGTGCTATTGAAAGAGAATGAGGAGGAAGAAGAAGGATGGGTGTGGAGATGCTGGGTTTGGATTTAGGATTTGACGGGTGGAGAGAAGAAGGAAGAGGAAGAAGAATGGGTGGTGGAGATGATGGGTTTGGATTTAGGGTTTGACAGGTGGAGAGAAGGTAGAGGAGGTTTGACTGGTGGGGAGTTTGAAGGGTTTTTTTAATTTTTTTTTTTTTTGGTTTTAAATAATTGATTTTAATTAATTTTAAAAGTAAATAATTTTTTAATATTATTTGTCACATATTTTATTACACCTATGCTAAAAAAATGGACCCCGCATCTACCACATCATCACTTAACAGAAGACCAAGCGGTCAAATTGACGGAACGTATAAATTGGTCGAATTTTAAAACGTTAGGGCGTAAATTAACAAAATTAAAATCGCATGGCCCATTTCAAGAATGACTCTAAATCTTGAGAGGGTAAAATGATGTTAGCCCTTAAAAAAACAAAATGAATGCTCTGTGAAGGGGATGCCCACCCAAAGGCTTGAAGTCCTCCCAACGCTGGCTTTTTAGACCATGATCGCGTCAATATTTCATATCTAAGATTAGATCAACAATTTCTATGCAATAATATTCTTTGGCCAATTGTTGTGCAACAAAATTATTTGACATTGGGTCATTACCCAAAAAGGCAAAGGCTTTGAGCTTGATGTGGGAAGCAGAAAATGTCAATTTGGGTCAATTTTAAAGGGGATATTCAACGGCAAGATTTTCAGTGTTGTGGCCACCGCCACAGTCTTTTTAAAAAATTTCAGTCATTGCTTATGGGGGAAAATGAAAAAAATCTCGAAGAGACCTCATCAGAGACAATGGCGGAGGCGCTGGAACCCAAAAACTGCATCAATTTAGACTCAAAATCAGTAGCAATTGGCGCAAGTGACTTGATAAACTCCCGAGTCTGCGATGGGGATCGATGAGCACTTAATTTTGGCAGCGAGTTTGGGTCAAATTCTCAGGCAGCGAAACCCACAGAGAATTTGGTCTTGGGTATTTCTAGTTTGCAGCGATGGTGGTTAAGGGTTAATGGCAGTCTATTAAGTTTGTTGCTGACTGTATAAGCTGTACACATAGCTGAATCTTGTTGGACCATAGTATCAATCAGCAACGCCAGCTGGTGCTACGGTAGTATTGTATAATTTCTCCTCCCCCACCCCACCCCACCAAAAAAGCAGCAACACAGGCCCGACAGCGCAGCTCAAACACCATCCTCCTCCAATGCTAGCCCAGCCACCCCTCAGCTGCCCCAACCAGTTCTCTCTCCCCTTCTCTTGCTCACTAATTCCATTTCTCATTTTCTCAACTCTTGCAGATCTTCCTCAGCCCCTACTTTCTCAACTATTATCAATCGATCTTCATTCTTTGGAAAAGAAAGATGAAGATGAACGGACCCTCTTCATTCAAGTAACATAGAGGAACTTATGAGAACAACAGAGGGTCGCGAGGCCGAATCCGCTCAGATGGCATCAAACGAAGAGGGGAGAAGAGAAGGGTTAGTTGGGCGGAGGTTGGATGGCGGCCTGAGTGGGTGTCGCTGGGTTGTTTTACGAGTGGGTTTTGTAGTCTGGGTTGGGTTGTGAGGGAGCTGATTGCTATGGGGTGGGTTGAAGGGTAATTGGCGAATTGTAGCTGTGGGGAGGGAAAATTGGGGTGTGGCTAAGGTTGGGTATTGGTGGGGTTGTTTGAACTTCTTCAATGCTAAAAATTTGATTGCTTTTTTGCATTAATATAAGAATTTGATTGCTTTCTAAAACTTATTTGAAAAGTTTTTGCTTGTGTATTTTTTATACAAGAACACCCCATAACATTTTGGCGGAAGCTGGTGTTGGGAGAAGAAGGGAGAGGGGAGGGATGTTTTATTTTTATTTTAAAACTTTTTTTTTTTGGGTGAACATTTTAAAACTTTTTTTTAAAAATTTATATTTGTATTGTTTATTTTTTAACGGAATTAATTTTTTAATAATTTGTGGACTAAATTGCGCCCCCACAACTTATAGAAATTTAAAATTTTAACAGAAATTGAAGATTGTTTTTGAATTGCTTTAAATTGAAACTATATGAACAAAATTGACCAAATTGAAATAACAGTGGTAAAAATAAAAAATTATAGGGACCAAAAGTGAATTTTTGTCAATTAATTTTAAAAGAATGATTGTTATTTGGTACTGTGAATTATGGTACAAACGAAGGAACTTCATCCGCAATAGCTTACACAGCCTATGAATTTAAAAGTGTGTTCCAAAAATAAAATAAAATAAAAAGGTTCATGTACATTGTCAAATTAACAAAAGCGAAACTAGACGTTGTAATTTTCCAACTAATGGGGCCCAATACGCACGCAGTGCTTTCAAATGACCGTTGAGTTGTTGATCCAATTAAATGAAGAAAAAAAAATTCCTAGAAAAGATAGGAAGAGCCTGAGAGGGGGAGCGACATCTCCATCCAAGAAAATAAAGAAGGAAACTAAAACCCACGCTTTAAAGGCAAACAAAAAATCCACTCTCTCACAAAAAAGCTTCCTTTTTTATGCACATTTTTGGCCACAAACCAAACATGGAATTGACCCAAGAAGGCGCCTTGCGTGAATTTTGATTCACAATTCAAATTTCTAGCCATATATTGGATGAAAATCTTGGAGGGATTTCATACGATACGATAAAACAAGAGTGTCCGTGTCTGTGAGGAACACCAAGAAACGCTGAAACAGGGCTCGAGAGATACAGAGAGAGTGGAAGTGTAAGTGGCATTGTTTTCATATTCGAGAAAATGGGTGAATCAGCCTGTCTAATGAGATCGTTCTCTAGCCCTTCTAAGTGTTCCAGTGAAGTCAAAGAGGTTAGTCCTTGCAAAATTTCACGTCTTTGATTCTTTGGTGTTTAAAGTTTTGCAATTGATGGGTTTTTCATATTTTGTCGTAATCTTTAATGGGTCTTTATCCAATTGCTCTGTTTTTCTCGCCTTGTGGTTTGTTTAGCTGCTCAGAAATCGTGGGGAAATGAGAATTTGGGTAAATGGGTATTGGATAAAGATGGCTATTGTTCTGTTTGTTGTTTAGCGACCAAAGTGCGCGTAGTGTTATAGTTTAGGCGGTTCGTGGGTTTCCATTGGATGCCTTCGGTCCATGATTTCGTTCGGGTTGTTCCAAATCTTGCGTTATTGCTTCTCCTCGATGAGAGAGAGAGAGAGTGAGTGACAGAGCCTTTTAGACCTATGAAAAAAACAGCAATTTTTAACCAGTTTCGTTTCCTCTATTAAAGTTCTCTAGCTTCCCTAATTCTGCATGGCATTCTTTTGGATTTAGGCAGTGAGCTTCTTCATGGTGGATTAAATGTTATGGGTATCTCTTTGTTAAAATTCTGCAATTGTTTTTTCTTCTATGGATGTACTTTGATGGTTTCGTTTCCTTTTCACAAGTTTCTAGAATTCACTGAGGAAATTGAGATGTGATTTTAATTGCAGGGGGACCCCCTTCGTTGCCTAGGAGAATCAATCTCCTTCGGCAGGTATATGTCAGAACCCCTTGCTTGGGAGAAATGGTCAGCATTTTCCCACAATCGCTACTTAGAAGAAGTCGAAAAGTTTTCCAAACCCGGCTCTGTTGCTGAGAAGAAGGCTTATTTTGAAGCTCACTACAAGAGAAAAGCTGCTGAGAAAGCAGCAGCCTTGCTTGAGGTAACAAATGCAAGTGCCAGTAATGTCTCAGAGTCAGTAAATATGTACAAAAATTGTGACAGCTTCTCCAACATAGAGTCAGCGAATGGAGAGAGCCATATGGTTGTCGATAAACAACAGGAAAATTTTGTAACAAATTCGGAGGTAGTAGTATGCCCAGCTGATATGAGTGGCCCTAATCCAAATGTTGAAGGGAATCAATTGGATGTTTCCATGGTGGACGGAGCAGAAGCAGTGGTTCAAGAAAGTGTTAATTTGGCGAATCCTATTCAGGTTGAAATCTCAAACAAGTTTGAAAATGACAAAGACCAAGATGAGATTGTTGCCACCCAAGAAGAGAAGATTCCAAATAAGGTAAACTGTTGAATATTGTCCTGTTTTTACTCTTTACATTGAAATTGCTTGATCATGTTTCCTCACCATGCCAACTGTGATCTTCCAGGAAGCAGCTGGTGAGGAGAATCTAGCTTCAACGAACAAGAAAAGATTGATAAACTCTTCCCCAAGGTTATCCACTAAAGGTAGAGCATCCAAGGCCCCAATGTCTCCTGCCAAACAAGCAACTCGTGTGCAAACCATAAATGGGAAAAATGTCACTCAAAAGTGTAAGAAATTTTCGTCAGACTTAGTTGACAACAGGAGATTGACTGGAAAATCTCTCCACATGTCAATCCATTTCAGTTCTCATGCTGGTGAAAGTGAAACCAGTAAAATAACTTCACCAGTTGTGGAGAAGACCAAAAATTCAAGAAGTAACACTACTATGTTTAATATCTCCATGAATAAGCCGGCTTCTCGACAAAGTACAGCTAGGGTATGCACTTTTCTTGCCATTGTTTATAAATAAAAAAAATTCTTTATTCATCATATTCATGGGTCCATCTGTCTGCACTCTGCACAAACATGACACATCTAATAAGAGTTTTATTTGCCAACTTCAGGCATCTGTTAATGGGGTATTAAAGCAGTCTTCAGCAGACCTATGGTCCATAGATAGAAGGTATCTTGCTTTCTACTTCACATGTCCACGCAATATCTCAGTCCATTACATACTCCCTTTCCATTGTGCTATTTCTAAATGCATTGAGTACTCTAATTCAAGCGATCAATTATATTGTTTGCAGGGAAAAAACATTACTTAATAAGTCGGTGGCTGGTGCAATTGCAGATGGGATATGGACATCCTCCTCAAAAGAGTAAGGACTTTGCTACTTACATGCCTGTGAGTTTTTTTATTTACTTTATCTTGGCTCTGGGGTGCTTATCTAAATTGATTTTGCACTTTCTAAGTTACACTTTTTTCCCCCGAAACCAACATCTTTTGTTTTATTTGTTGTGGAATTAATTACTTAACAGGCTTAATTAATTACTTTTATTCATATAATGTTCTAGATTGTATTCTGAATGGACCAAAGTAGTTAGTGTACTAGATGACAAAGGAACTGCCAGCATTCTCATAAACTTGGGATAATGGATTACTATGAATCTAAATAACTGATTATTTGGCAGACAATCTTCTACTGCAAATGGAAGTAAACCACGACCCCCTATTGCATCATGTCCTTTTATCTTCAAGAGTCAAGAAAGAGCAGAAAAGCGTAAAGAGGCAAGAATTGATATTGTGTTTTAAGTTCCCTTTTTATCATGCCATGGTTCATTAAATATTTGTGGGTTTCTTTATTAAAAAAGCTGTCTTCTTTTGCTGTGCCAGTTCTTTCAGAGGCTGGAAGAGAAGAAAAATGCCAAGGAGGCTGAAAAGAAGCAGCTGCAACTGAGATCTAATAAAAAGGTTAGTTTCTTATAATAAAATATTTTGACATAATAACTTTTCATTTACTATTTGCATCTTGGGTCTTGGTTAATTTATAAGGGTGAAAAATACAAAACAGAGTTCAGGAAAGGTGATAAATACAAATTAGTGTTCACGAATCAAATGATTGTGTTGATTGAAGGATTATTTACAGAAGTTGCCCTAGATGATTAGAGGATAGTACACTGGTGATGGGGCAATATGCTATGTGGAATGACCTGATTATTAACTTCTGAGCAGAAACTAGTGCAAGTTGAATGCTGTTCTCTTTTTATTTTTATTTCCTTTGTCAAGCCTTTAAAAAGTTTACTTTTCAAAATAAAATAAAAAATCTGATGCAGGAAAAAGCTGGAGGGGATGTTAATAAACTGCGTCAGTGCACTGGCTTAAAAGCCAAACTAAACCAAGATCTGTCTTCAGGATCACAATTTCCAAGTAACCACTTGAACAAGGTATACACATTTTCTTCCAAAGTTTGTTTATGTAAAGTGCTTTCAACTGTATTTGGAAAGTTTCTACTGAAATTTTAGAGTGTGGAGCAATGTAGACTACTACTACTACTCTCTGCTTAGTTAGTCTTATTTTATCCCCTAATGTCTTTTGATGAATAGAGGACATTTATTTTTGCAGATACCTCTGGCACAGCCTCGGTCACCAAAACTTGGAAGGCAGTCTACTCTCAGCAAGGCCCTGGACCCAAGCTCTAGGCCTTCAGTCAATTCTCACCGCTCCAACTATGCCACAAAAAAATATAAAGTGAGCACAAATAGATCAGTGCCTTCTCTTTTGAAGAAGAATGCTCATGAGAATTCTCCTCCCAATATCCAGAGTTGAGGGTGTCTAGCTTAGGAAAGTGCATGGAGATTGATTGACTCCGACGGTTACCACTCTCTAACCAAGAAGAAAGAAAAAGGAAAATAAAAAAATTACCTGCCCAGAAGGGCCAGAACTACTATTTGTAAGCAGGGGGTGTATTTGTGAGGTCTGTCAATTAGAAATTTTGTAGGGCTTATCATTCATTTTTATGTTTGATTATTTGTTCTTTGTTCTTTTGGCGATTGTTGTAAATAGCTTTTAACCGTACTGGCCATGATTAATATATAAAGTTAGGATGATTGCATATTTTGGTTGTTCCACAGACAGCTTCTTCTTCATACCTTTTAAAAAAAAAAAAATTTCTCCATGTTTTTCCCATTTCTTTTTTTTTTTTTTTCTTTTCCATTTGATAGTTTTCAGATTATCAATTTTCCTACAAAACATAAATAAAAAGTCTTAGCACACTGAGTTTGTTTCTTATCCAGTTCTTGCTTAACTTGGGATCATACAAAAGGATTGTACACATGATATTCTGGGCCAAGACTTGTCTCACAAGCATTTTTATCCCTAGAAGCCCTTATTGGGCTGAACCATATTCCACAAGAAGTTTATCACCAGCTAAAAAACGATGTCTTTTAAAGTACTTGATTGTTTTGACAAAGTACAAAGACATTATGTTTGGCTCAGTTGTTAATTACAATTATTTCTGGTTTCATGAGTTGTGAGGATCATGAGTTTTGTGCGCTTTTACAGCCATCAAAACATTCTGGCAGGCATTTTGCTCTACATGCATATAGTTACAAGAAAGCTAATGCACATCACATCCAGGTAAAGAAGAAAACTTATTTTGCTAGTGTTTGCCATGACTCCTATTATACACATTCCCGACGTTCAAATCCAAACTGGTCAGAGAGATAGTATCCAGATTCATTAAGTTGGGACACTCAAAACTATATTAGCTTACCAAACACAAAATAGTGGAGGATCATTCATCGTTGAAGATGTGCAAATGCAAAAGAGCAAGGCTGGAGCAGGAGCATGTCATGCAATGAACAGACCTTGATCTAGGACAGAATATTCTGATGGGTCACATGGATATTCAAATCTCAGTGCATCATACAGGTGAGCAGGAACTTCAGTAACATGAATAGGATCAGTATACTCCGAGAACTCTACATTTTGAAGTTCAAGATTCATACCATAACAATCACCTTGATACCAGCAAATCTGAAACTCATCGTCCAAAGAAGCAAAAGGTGATGTACTTCCCAAGATTAGGTTTCTTTGGGCAGATTCCAAATCAGTACTCAGGTTGATGCCCTGATTTTTCATGTTTGATGTACTAGTGGAAATGGTCTCAGAAAGTTGATGGTCTACCACACAGCTCTTGGTTTGACCAGGAAAAGAGTCTGTTGCACTTATTGTTGGACTTACATGGCTACCATGATGGTTTGTGTACTCCGAATACGAAGGCTTACTCTTACTGGAGCCAGTTACATCTTCCCCTGGGATTGAAGGTCTTGAGCTAATGGAAGGAATTGATTGTAGTTGATCAGCTTGGAAATGGTGCTGTGGACCAGGCAGTGGAGGCTTGCTGAAGCCATTGTTTAACTGAATAAGTGGCTTGTGCTCTTTTTCCAATTGAATTTGATTCCAAGAATACGTCGCTGGGATGGTGGAATCAAATGCTGTCAAGTTTACTTCAGATTCCACTGATGCAAAAGAATGATTGACGCGCATCTGTGAACTCCTGATCTTCTGGGAATCGGGAACGTTTCCAACCAAACCTTTTTGGGTTTCTGCATAAGAACTATTGAAGTCCATTTGTGAACTCCTTGTCTTCTGAGAATCAGGAATATTGCCAGTCGTTCCTTTCTTAGGTTCTGCTACAGGCTCTGAAACAATCCCCTTTATATCTCCTTCATTGCTCTTTGGATCCGCATTCTGAGCAACCAAATTATTGCCAGAAAATCTGTAGCTTCCATGTGCAACATCATTTTGTTGGATGTTGATCGAGTTCTGAACGCTAAGAATTCCTTGAAGATCTTTTGAGGAATAATCAGAATGCTTTGTCCCACCAAAAGAAGATTTAATATCATTTTCTTTTTGCAGCCTACTCAAGTAGAGCCGGTACTTCTGCACATGAAAATTCTCAGTGAGAATATGCAAGCATATTATCTATTAAATTAATTAACCGTTAGTTTACATGCAAGACTGAATGTTCCATTATTTGGGTGATGGGAAAGTAGCTACATATAATTCATTCTATAAAATAACAGAAAATAAAATAAATAAAGAAATCATAGTCTTAACGATCATTGTCCTTCCTCAAATATTTGGGGCAACTAGCTGTTCAAACCTTCAGGTGACATATCAGCATGAGTAATATCAGGAAAGAGAACCATAAACAGAAGACTGCTATTAAAAGAGCGAGAATTTCTATTGACGAATGCTAGGGATTATTACAGTAACTTCTTCATATGCTGTCAAAAAATGTGACAAACCCGACTGAGACCAAACAAATGGGATATATTATTGCACAAGGAAATTATCCATTGCAGGGTATTCTGGCTACCAAAGTACCATAATGAAAGTGCTGCAGTGCACAAATCCTACTAGATAGGAATTTCAGATCTTATCAGGAGAAAGAATTAAGAAGTGAGATATCTACCTGCAAGTGGCTAGCAACATTTTCTCTTGTCAACCAAGGCACGTTCATCAGGTCAAGTATCTTCTTCGGACCAACTTCTGCCAAACAGACATTACACATCATCGCTCTGTGGAAACATAATAAAGTTGGTGGCTATATCATTGAAAAACAACAAAAATGTGAAACAGACTTTTGAGAAATAACATAAAATTTATTAAGATTTATAGTTAATGATGCTGATCCAAAAACCAAGCTTTATAAGAAACGAAGTTACTTACTGTCAAATCCAATCTGATGTACTGCTTTTACAAATTTCTGATGAAGGTCTACAGACCAAACAACTCTAGCTTTTTTTGCGGATGAACAATCAGAAAAGTCTTTGTCATCATATTTGTTATCAACATCCTTTCTTTTTCTCGATGAAGTAAGGTCTTCTGCACTAAAAAAGTATCCCTCATCATACTGATCTGATCCATTTCTTATCAGCTGAATACCTTCGATGCTTTCATGACTCTCAATGTCTCTGATCTCATGTATCTTCTTTCTGAATACATGCTGCCATATATTACGCAGTTCTTTCATTCTTATTGGCTTAAGAAGATAATCACATGCTCCGTGCTGAACACCTTTCATTACCCTACTCGTTTCTCCATCAACAGACATCACTGCACAGGTACAAAAAATATGATTTGTCAGGAACTAAATAGTAAAGGAAAATTTTCAATTGAAGATGAAGGTTATGTCAGATGGCAGAGTACTGACTGATAACAGGAAGATCCATCTCAAGTCCAACATGCTCGAGAAGTTTAAAACCATCCATGTCAGGCATGTTTACATCACTGACTACAATGTCATATCCATCTTTCTTTTCACGAAGCAAGTTTAAAGCATCTCTTGCCAAACCACATGTAGTCACTGAAACACATAGAAGGGGAAAGAAAAAACTAGTCAGAATTGATGAAAATTTGACGATATTATCATAGACTGGGTTGGAAAGTTGAATATATAGTCAGACTGGCCAAAGTCATCCTGTATACTGATCAGACAAAAATAAAATCCTGTAAGACTGACAGAAATCCTTTTTTAAATGAGTGGGACTAAGAACTTGAAAAGTAAAATCAGTTGTCCAGCATTCTAAATGGAAGCCTTCTCTATCTTGCTCAGATCGTTTAAAAGAAAGCATACATGAGAATATCCAAACATAATCAAAGGAACTATTGTAAAGCCATGTGTCTTGAGCAGTGACTGTAAGAGTACTTCAGTTTCCTGTGAAATACTTCGAAAATTCGATTGAACAAAGATGATAGAACATACAAGAATGTAAGAATATTAAAACGCCGTCTTTAAATCAACATAACAAGACCAGGAATATAATATAACAGACATAGGTAATGATGAAAGTCATAATAGACAAAGGGTAAATGTTGCTAGAAAAAAGCCTTTCATGGACATAGTTGAAACAAGGATATAAAGGAAAATGTGCTAAAGGAGGCTTGAAATCAGAAATCCAAGAATGAATGCAGGATTTGGGGAGTAATTAATTGTGGCCATTTGTCCATACAACTCATCTGGGTAACAATTATACAAGTACACTACCCGAGGTACCAAAGAATGCTGAACACTCCAGTTATCCGAAATAGACCAACTTTAAGCATTTATATTGGATAGAGAAATCAATGTTCAAAACTCGATTAAACTAGCTAATAAAGGAAACACTTTGTGCCTAATTGCACTGCTATCACATTATCATTATCCTCCTGCAAAGCAGCCTGTAGAAGGGCCAAAGCAGCAGGTTGATGAAGGCAAAGACAATCAAACACTCTTCTCAACTAAACCGTGATCATTTCTGATAATCAATTTAATTAAAAGGAAACTGCCAACTAAGTTTTTGCTTCTAGAAAAAGATAATAATAATCATCGGTTTCAAGAAACCCATATGGAGTAATTCACAAAAGCATCATCAGCCAGCCTTAGACAATTAGACCAACTTCTAAGTTCTACCCCATTTTCTCTGTTATGCAAGGAATATTGCCTTAATACCTACACATAAAGCATGAATCTTGAATTCCATATACTGGAGTTGAGTCCCTAGATAAACATTTAACCAAGCTCCCGTTACCCTTGTTGTCCAAATTAAACCATAACTCAAAAAACCCATCTCTGAAAATCACCAAATACAATCAGAGAAACCAACCAAACATAAGAAATAATTCAGAAAACAGAGAGAGAGAAAGACTAAAGCTTTAAATTATGATTGAAACAGAGGAACAGTGACAAAATGAGATAGCGTAAAATAACCTTCATAGGAGCACTTCTTGAGCATCTTCTCTAAGATCTTAAGCCAAGTTGGATCATCATCGACGACGAGAACTCGGAGGCCAGCCGGAAACGAATCGTTTCGAGGAGAAGAGAAGCTACTCTCCATTAGGAAAAAGTTAAAGATGGAAGAGTTAAGATTGAAGTGGAGGAGGGTAGAGTGGGACTTACAGCTCAAATGAGACTATATAGCTTAGGAGTGTCTCCAAATTTTAAAAAATGGCTTTCTTTGGATTTTATGGGAAGCTTTTTAGAGAGAGAGAGAGAGAGAGAGAGAGAGAACCAACGAATATTTGGCGCCGGATATCTAACGGTCCCCGTGGTTCACGTTAGGCTTTAATCGCATTTACATTTTGCTAAACCAAAAAAAAAAAGGAAATTGTGTTGTGGGTATGATTAAAAGAAGAAAAAGCCACAAAATTTTTACCTTTGGTGTTGAAAAAGAATATGGGAAAGTGAAACAAAATGGCAACTTTGAGAAATTGGGTGTAGAATCTTAAAGAGGTAGAATCTGAAGGTGGGGGTGGGGTTGGGGTGTGTGATTTGTGAAAGAATGTTTGAATGAATAAGGCATCTTATAAATGATATATAGGTAGCTTAATTCAGCAATTTCAATTAGACACAAAGTTTGATTTAACCATATTATTATTTCCCGAGTTTTTCTTTTTTGAAGCGATATTCTAAATTAGTTGAAAATCAAACTCGGGTGTAAAAGGAAGGATGATGAACTATACTAACCAGAAAGACAAAATAACACTTCAATGTTGCAGCCCCTGCTTTGTTGGGTTAAAGATGTATTGTTTATTCTTGCAGACCTTGAGAGGAAGATGAAACAATTTGAAGTTCATGTTGGATAAACAATAAAGAAGGGTTTGAGGGCACGTGGAATG
>NW_023010137.1:0-42054 GCF_902201215.1 Prunus dulcis
GGCTCTCCGATGCCTAAGTCAGCTACAAGTGGTAACTTTGACAGAGTAACAGTAAAAGTGAGAAAGTAGTTACCCTTTTTACTTGGGTACTGTTCCCTATTTATAGGGAGGTGAAAGTAGGAGGTTTGCACAAAGTTCCAATGTGGGACTTTGTGCAAGTCGTCGCGGTAGCGACACGTGTCCTGGGGATTAGGTTTGGCAGTTGGGAGCTTCGGCAGGTGTCTGGCACCTCGGAAGTGTGTCTTCCTTCGGCAGGGGAGAAGGCGTGGCTGCCTTGGTGCTAGTCACTTTGGTGCTGAGTCTGCTCGGTTCACTATGGTGTAAACAAATGGATCTGACACAAGCGCAATTTCACCGCATGTCCAGTTAACAGAATTGAATGTGGTGCTTTTCACAATGGAGAATTCTATTTTTTTGCCTGATGAGGAGACAGGTTGATCCAGGTCGTTGTCACTGCTGCCGGCAAGCTACAGTGCCAGTGCTTTTCCATTATTCCTGTTTCAGCACCGGCACCGGCACCGAAACCAACACCAGCACCAGCACCAGCTGAAGATGAAATTGTATCATTGAGAGAGGAAATGGGTTATTTGGACAAAAAGAATGTGAAGCAGCAGCTGGGGATAGGAAGGGACGTTTCAATTTCTCCTTGTGGAATACAAATCCGGGTGTTGGATGGCGAAGACTCTGTTGTTTTCAATGAGAACGAGAGCATTGTGTCTGCTGAACAATCTTCCTCATCCAAGACCAAGAGCCCTGATTTTAAAGGGATTTGGATCCACCCAAGATTCCGTCAAATCTCCCCAATTCACCAGAGTTGGTGATTCCGTTTTGCTTTCTAAATTGTTGGTCAACTTGGTTTCCGAATTTAGCAGCTTGGAAAATTATTATAGCAATTCATCTTTTGTTGGTGAACTTGTTTCTTGGTTAATTCTAAGTACCTGATTTGTTATATCTTCTTTGCTGTGCATTGCTAGAATTAACCTGAATTGAAAATTATAATACAGCTAGTTTAAATCCAAACATGTTTGCTCTAGAATTCATTCTCATGTTTCTAAGCAACGCAGGTAATAGAGGTCGGGTAGGCTTTAACTGAGGGCAGCTGTAATAAGTAGCTAACAACAATTCAAGCAGACATTCTAGATTTAACACTAAAACTAAGTTTACTAAGCTGAAAAAATAACCTACTTTTTCTTTACATAAAACCCATCCTACAAATCCTCCAAAATTGAATCAGGTGTGTAGCCTGAACGGTCCTAAAAGCAATCAATGGGCAGCAAGAGTGGTTACATGAGAGAGAGAGAGAGAGAGAGAGAGAGAGAGAGAGAATCGCTAGCTAGGTTAAATGAAGAATGCAATTAGTTGTAAAAAAAAAACTCTAGGTTAAATGAAGAATGCAATTAGTTGTAAAAAAAAAAAAACATATATAAAAAATTTTAAAAATCTCTAGTCATCTTCTGTAGCATGCAAGAATTGAATCGTGGCAAAGCCGCCAATACTCTTTGTAGGAGATTAGCATCCATGGAAATATTGGAAGATCAGTCCCAATTGTAGATGGAATCCTGGAACCAATTTTAAAAGTTAAAAAATTGAAATATCCACAAAATAACCATCAAAACTGTATTCAAATTTCAACTCACCGTCTGCCAGTAAGGACTCCATAAGCTGCTGTAGCAACCAATGTCCGAGGTTTCCCAGAAAGAATCTTGTTGTAGTGAGGCATGACTATTTGTCCTGATATGCATGCCCCATTAATAACAGTTGGCAGAACAAATACCAGACATAAATAAGTACTTCACCACTTCAACAGTAGAGATGCATCTTTCAGCTATTATCATGAATATGCTTGCGTATGCATATGAGTTACCTTAAAGCTTTTAAAACAAAATCAGCATATAACTTGCATTTGGAGCTAGCTGGACTACTCCTTTTTAACCATTCAAATTATCAAAGATCAATGCTACAGCACATGCGCACACACGTAAACAGAGCCTCACAACTTTACACTCAAAATTATCAAAGTTTTAAAGCCAAAGCTATTAATGTTACATGGTCCTGACTCCTGATAGACTTAAAAATGGTGAATTATTTCAAAATCCAAGCCCAAGTAGTTGACATATGATGCTTTCAGAATTCAGATGCAATCCAATGAAACATCACTAATTCACTAATAAAAGAATCGAGCTCTCACCTACAGTCAAGAAGTTGCTATGAAGAAATGAAACCACAACAGAAGCTTTCTCTCCAGTTAGGCCCTTTTCACTCTGCAATTTATCTGCTGGTGAACTAATATCCTTATGTGAATAAATGCAATCACTCCAAACAGATACAATTTCAAACCATATCCCAGAGGGAAATCTTTTTGGCATGACCAACCAAAGGAAAATTTTGATGTAAGGTGTGGCATGAATAACAGATATAGTGATTTCAATCAGTATATAGATAAGGCTGATGGTTGTATTCATAATGGTAAAGAAAATATAGAAAACAGAAGTTGTCGGTAATAGAAGCAGGAGTGGTGTGAACAGAAGAGATCCAACGATGTGTTGCTTGACAGTATAGTCATAGCTATCTAATCTCTGACGAAGAGGATTCCACTTTCGACCCCTGGAAAGCATTTGGCAAGTACACAAGCAATTAGATGTTATAAAATAGAAAAACAATCATGGATAAAGGACAAATTTTACTTGCACCTTCCCCAATTATATATAATCAAAATTCTGATCGGAGTTTGCCATTCAAGAAAAGAAAAAATAAATGCCTTGAAAACTCCATTGAATAATTCTAAAGGGTATTGAATTGTAGCCGCATGCACAAGAAAAGAAGATTTTCTCAGAAAACAGCAATTTGCATCAACCAATTCGAGACAAAATTATCTCCACTACTGTATAGGCAAGCATGTCTTGCATGGCGTACAAGTGTACATTTATTTACTTTCTTTTTTTGGTCGGTTGGTGTACAACTTACACAAACATGATTCTGCTATGGGACTCAAGAGATGATATTAATAAAGTGCCTGAAGTTTTGAGCGCACACTAATTCTTAGATGGATATGTATAAATTACAGACAGTGTAAAGAACACAAAGACCATACGAAGTAGTTAACAAACATAAAAAACTTAAAAGTCACAAGTCGTGGGACTGATTCAACTGGTAGCACTATGGTAAACTTTGTCCCAGCACATATAACCCAAGCATCTCAATGCTTCAAGGCACACTTATATGTTTCACATATCTATTAAATTATGGGCATTAAAATTTATAAACTACTATAATTATACAATAAAATGCAAAAACAAAATCATAGTCCCAACAAGCTTGAGAAATAAAGAAAAAGTCAGTATCAAACCAATGAGGAAAGTTCCACAATGACAGCAATCATGGATGGACTTGCCTCCTTAATGGAATATTGGCTACTGGCAGAACTAGATCAAATTACACATGTAGTCCCTGTATTTTAGCCTCTTTTTTACACTTCAATTCCTGTACACCTAAATTTTTCCAATTGTACCCCTGTATTTTGGTTCATTTGCAACTGAGGACAAAACATCAACTTAGTCTAATAATTTAACAGACATGTGGTCGTAGATGTCTTCAGACATATCTATGTTTCCAGGTTGCCACTCCATCAATTCATTAGACGCAATTGATGTTTTGTCCTTGATTGTAATTGTTATCAACTATAGGGGTACAATTGAAATTTTTTTAACTACAGATAATTAAGTAGAAAACAGACTAAACTACATCAACTTAACGTGTGATTTGACCGCATAATATGTATTAAATACATAACAACCAAACCAACAGGTGCTGAATAAGCATTAAGGGATAGAGAATAGGCCGGTTAGAAAAATGACCCTATCACATTCGTAGGATTACCAAACACATTTGCTTTTGGTTGGCCATATGTAGAAGTTTTAAAGACTGAAAAAGCAAGAACAAGAAATCCGAGAGTAATACCTGAAAAGGCGCCACAAAGCTGCCAATGCCTGTATCTGAGTCGAATATAAAAGTGATATCAACCAGTGAAGAGTGGACACATGTAATGTTGCCAGTGCAATCAAGTCTTTTATCAAAGCAGCAGGTACAGTCACCCCAAAAATGATTCCTGATATAGCAAGTCCTCTAATGAAATAAATGAAGTGAAACCCCAAAAAGATCCAAATGGTAGACCAAATCTGGATAGCAGTTAGAGAAATCATCCCAAGAACTCCTGCCAATTCCGTGTTTAACTTAAAACCTGCGGGGACTCCCATTAACCACACACAACCTGAGCGCAATAACTCATTTGTAATGTCACTGGCAAATTTCAGGACCCACATGCAAGCAGATTCTGCATGATACAGCAGTGCCAAACCGAACAAGTTTCCCAGAAGTACATCAACAGCTAAACTTGACCACATGGAATGCTTATGCAATGCAGCTTTCTCCGCATATTCAACACTTGATAGAGACCTTTGAAATAAAGAAGAAGATGATGAAAAAATTTGCAGTTTGTTCATGAAAGAAATAAGAGTTCAATACCAAAAAAGAAAAAATGATGATACAACAAATGAAATAAATATACGCAAGATGAAACACAATCATGATAACTGTCAATTGGGGTCAAATATAAGGCAATGCAGACAAGGACGAAAAGAAAGAGATCAGGTGAATGCCAATCATGGTAGTCAAGCAAACCCAGCCTACAAAAGTACAGATCAGAAAACATTAACACTTTATTAACATGCATACGTTTACAGAGAAAACTTCCTCATAAATCAAAATGGTGTGAAAACTGATAGCATTTGAAAACCAACTTATGAGTCAGATAACTTCCCAGTATTCAACATAGAATGCTAAATGAAATGGCATTTGAAACCCAACTTATCAGTTAGACAACTCAACTGTATTCAACATAGATTTCTGTATTTGCATTTGTAAATGTCATCAATAATTAGAATGCTATATGGAATGGCATTTTAAACACAACTCATCGGTCAGATAAATTTCCAGTTTTCAACATAGAATTTCATATTACCTTGTGCCATTATCTTGAAGAAAGATTGGCCAATACAAGATCTGAGAACAACGGATTCTGATATTTATCCTTGAACTGCTGAATACCTTTACTGATATGATGTATACCCATGAATCTGACGCATACTTCAGAAGCCTATAGAGAAACTGAACAATGACATAGAATAACATGGACAATGAAGCCACAGACACAGCAAATAGTTGCCATGTGAAGGCAAGAAACCTGAAATGCCACACAAAGTCCATTTGAATACAGAGCAAAGCAGGACATCGAAAGCAAAGGAAGTGGGGAGGACATATGTGTGAAGAAAATACATGTAAACTGTGGAAAAGCGCACAGTAGATTTCTTGGGACCCATGCATCTTTCGAAAACTTTGTCAGCGGCAGCGGAGCTATTGATTGCCAGAATGACCGTATCCTGCATGTAAACAATATCATAGTCGTATTGCAAAATTAACAACAAAGGTAAGTCTTGATGCACAAAAAATTCTCAAAAACTCTTACCAAGTCAAGGAGTGGCTGCTTCTGGTGAAGTTCATCAACCCACTTGGGTTTTCTCTCAGGAGCACTCACTTGATCAAATGAATTCCAAGGATGTAATGAGAAATGGTGAGCACCATAGGCTGGGGTCTCGTAGAATATTAACTACATTTGATCAAGAAAAGACAAGATTTTAATCAATCAAAACAGATGTCACGCTTAAAAATAAAAATTAAATTAAGCCCAACGCATGCCATTGAAGCATTCATGACTTACATACGTGGATATCACATGGAAACACCATTTGCCCATTCCAGTGGATGTGATGCAGTTTAGGAATCCAACTAATTTCTGTTCCAACCTGTTCTTGAGGATCACATAGCATCTGGATCCAATAATTGCTTCCTACAAAAGTTTGCCTACATTGTTCTAGTGATCCATTGAGAGTGTGGCACCCACAACAAGAAGAATGATATTGATCTTCTTTTGAGTGAACTTTAAAAAATTGACCCACTATACACAACATTGACTTATCCTGGAGCAACACAGGCATCCTTCCATTTGTGTCATGAAGGATTCCCTGAAAATAATAAATACTTTTCTTTGGTGAGAAGAAAAACACATACAATTTCAATAAAGCAATTTCCCAAACCATACAAAATAAGCAACAAATGAATGCATGCCAAAATCACTAAGTACAATGATAAAGAAACAAATTGAAACCTACCCAACTAAATTGCAGTTACAAGTGATTGAAATCTGATTAGCATTCATTACCGAATAACATTATATACCTGAATGCATAATTTTTTATCAGAAAGCGCTTGTTCAGTGCAGGCAAAAGCTACGACAACGTCAAGAGAAGACGAAGACGACGAAATGAACCAACCCAGCAAGAAATTGGAGCAGGATGATGGTGTGCTCAATGAGAGTTGCTTTGGCCACCAAACCCTACACCTCCTTCCCATCCTTGTGAATATGATTGCTAATCAGTGGCTCAACTTACAGTCTCCATTTTATCCCAACTTCAAAAGTTTAATCGAAATTTTGCTTCTCATTCCAAAATTTGCTTTTGGTTCAGATCCCCCTTCTGAACCAGCTTGAGAGATTGGGGTTAGGGTTCTCGCTAGCTATTGTTGAGATGGAGAGGGAGGGAAGGGAAGCGAAATCGCCATGCATGATTCCTCTGGCTCCGATTTTCAGCGTCTTGAACGGGTCATATATAAACGACCCCTGAATTATGTTATTCGCTAGTCCTCAACTTGGATTTTCAGCTAATTTCCTATAAAACTCATCCGCACGGCTCGTTTTTAAACTTATAAATCTCGACCTTTTAACGAAGTTGGGTCATGCTCAGTATATTGAAAAACAAAATATCGCGCGCAACTAGAGGTGTGTACAATGGGCCGGCCGGTTTGAATATGGCGCGAGCCCGGCCCATTTAAAGAGGGTTCAGCACACCGGTACTCGATTTTGGACGGGCCAAATTAAGCACAGCATAAATTTCGAGCTGGACAGATCTACGACCGTTGGACATGCTCTCTTAAAATTTCATATTTAATTAAAAAAATTATTTATTTATATCTTAGGGTTTTTAACTGTAGACGTCCTCAAATTTTGCGCCCAGTTGCAATTGGGTCCGTAAATTTTTTCTTTGAGGCAATTACAACTTTTAACTCGACAAGTAATTCCAATTGAGTCTTGCCGTAACAGAATCCGTCGAGTTTGACCATGTGAATGACATGTGTTCTTGTTATGAGGGGTATATTGGAGTTTTCGTCGTTTTGAGACAAAATCCAATTCGGGGCTGAGAGAGAGAGGGAAAGCACAATCTCCTCAAGCTGCTTCTTCACGTAGCTTCAACCCATAGTTGTCATATCTCACAGTGAACCCAGCCACCAAGCTTGGATCAATCACCGTCTTGATCCTCACGTTCTTCGCCTCCGTTAGCTTCTGCACCTGCTCGCTATCTACGCCAGGTGCTGCGACTCCAGCTTCACCACTGAGCACACGATGGCCAGCTCTGTGTCAGTGATTTTGTTGTAACTCCAAATTCACCGACGAGGATGTTGAGGAAATTGACGGTGTGGGGCTGGAGGGTGGAGGACTTGGCGATTTTGTTGAAGACCTTGTGCTTCTTGTCGAGGTCGATGGCTTTCAAATCACTTGGCAGTGGCTTCCTTTTACAAGTTCTGCTCGGAAAGATAATTTACAGCTTTATCACTGGGTAAGTTTTTATACCTTATTATTCTGAATGTCAAGCCAAGCTTCATGATGCAGAATGTTGAAGGACAAATATGACAAGGAACATTTTGCAACAAATGGCAGAATTTTTTTTGAAGGAATGTAAAGAATATAAATGCAGGACACCCAAGGACCCATTAGAATGAGTTGAAAGAGTGAAAAAAAAAATAATCTAAAACAGTGATATGAAATTGAAAACAAATAAAGAGTAAAAGAGCTAAAAACTGAGAAACCACAAAAGACAGGTTTGATGAAGAAGTCAAAGATCGACGGTTTGACGAAGAACTTCTCGATCTTCTCCACACTGATGGCGGTGGTTTTGGTTGTTGGATTTGGCCACGTTGACCAACACCGTGGCATAGCTGGCAGTTGCGATGTCGTTCATTCTGGCGCCAAGGGCGCCGCCGCTGTTACGGCGACAGCGAAGGAGTAGAGCTTGAGGGGATGGGGTTGCAGGTGGGTTCTAGGTTATGCTGGTTGGGAGGTTGGGTTGGGATCTGGGTTTTAAGGGGGTGGGCTAAGGAGGAGGGGGAATGGGCTGCGGGAGAGATGGGGGAGACACAGAGAGAGAGCTGAGAGAGAGGGATTTGGATTTGGATTTTTTATTTTTAAGTTTATTTATTTATTTAATTTTTTTTTTTTTCAGTTTTTTCAGTATATCTTTTCAATTTTTAAAATTTAAAATATTTTAATGAAATGGACAGTTTTAGCCCTCAAAGTAATGGCCAAATTGACAGAATGACTCAATTAGAACGGATGAGAGAGTTGGATGACCTAATTGCCTTAAAAAATAATTCGGGGACCCAATTGCAACTAAAGGTAAAGTTTAGGGACCTCTACAGTTAAAAACCCTTATATCTCATATAGGGTTTTTAAGAGCAATAGTTCGTGAACTTCTTCCGATTCGCATTTGGTCATTGGAGTCGGAAAATGGGTGTTGTAGTCCTCCAACTCTACTTTCATTAGCACCATTATTCCTGTTGTCATATCTGTTACATTTTTTGAGTATTTAAGGGCAAAATGGTCATTGTAAATGCATCCTATAGAGGTTTTAGGAGCAAGGTCTTAAACATATTTGGTCATCCAACTCGAACATTGGCTCTTGTAGTCCTCCTAGCTAATGTGTACACCAATGGGTCTGGGGAGGATGGCACTACTAGCAAAGACGGTCTGGTGAAAACTTTGGTTCAGTCATCATAATTTGTTACATTTTCTCTTAAAACAAAGGGCAAAATGGTCATTTTATGCATTTTTTATTTCCACTAGCTTTATCCCAAAATCATTGCAATCCTCAACAAATTGAACCCTAATGCATCTTCTCGTGTCCAATTGTGGTTGTGGTTTTAATAATAAGCAGTAAATCACTCTCTTTTCCTTTATTTATATTTCAAAATAAATCAAGTTCTCCTTCTCGTGATTTATCGTTCCAAGTAAAAAATAATTACTCAATAAATTAAGTCTTTATTATGAAAAGAACTAAAAGTTCAAGTTTAGCATATAATTAAAATTTTTTTTTTTTTCAAATGTATCTTTTGAAAATTAAAATAAATATAAGCGATAGTCTAAACTACAATGGAGAGGAGGGATTTTTCACACATATACTACTAGGGTGTCGTGGGAGTTCAAACATGAGACAACTACTCTGCTAGTCAATGCTCTTTTTCATTGGGCTAGACCCCTTTGACTTTTCAATAGTATGTTTATATCTTGAATGTTTTTTTTTCTCGTTTCTTAGTTTTGTTAATAGTTGTATTTCCTATCATAATTAATTTTTTAATTCATTATTTCCTCCTATAAGAGTAGAGTTTAGTACATCGATATAATTAATTGTAACTATAACTAAGCCAACATTGCTCACACAACGTTTATTGTTATTCAATACGGTTTTAGGGTTAGAGCTAATTACTTTAGGAGTATCATCATTTCTTTTTACCTAAATCGTAAGTGACTAAATGGATCCTAAAAATAAGCTATCTTTGGTTTCTATCATGCAATATCTATAATATTTTTGAAAGGTTTAAGTGTTGATCGTCAACGGGATCTAGTATAGTGGAAAAGGGTCTTGACTTCCAGATGAGTGGTCTCGGGTTCAAACCCCATGGAACCCTGGTAGTATGTGTGTAATAACCCAAACCTTAATTACTATTTAATTATTAATTTATTAAGAGGAAAAGACAATTTTGCCCTTGGAATAATTTATTAAAGAAAAGTTGACTTTTTGACCGAGAAGGAATTTGACAATTCCACACACATCGTTGCGTAGAGCCCGGCAAAACGAATCCGTAGACACGAAGTGGGCTCGAATATGAGCTTTAACGAAGAAAAAACAGTCAAAATACTTAGAGGGGCAAAATGGTAATTTGAAAAGTCAGAATTTTAAAACCTCACTTCTCTTTTTTCTCCCTCAGTCTCTCTTCTCTCTCCTCGCAGCCTCCTTCCCGTGCGCCCTTCCCCAGCTAAACCTCCATAACCACCCAGCCACTGCTACACCTCGCCCCAACCTGCCGGACCGGACCCAATCACACCGACGTAGCTCCGCCGCCAAGCCCGACCTTCCCTGCCGCTTGACCATCACTGTTTTTGCCAGAAAACGTCTAAAAGCCAGCTGATTTTGACAAAACTTCCAAGCTTTCTCCTCCGGCCACCAAATCAGTCGAGTAAGGTATGAATCTTTACCTGTTTTTCATGCTTAGCTGCTGGTTGGGCAGGATTGGAACGATTTCTAGCCTAGATAGATCAAATCACGATCTAAAGTTTCGCCGATTTTGAGTTTGAAATTCTGACCACTTCTGACTAGTTTTTGGGGTAAGTCCAGAACAAAAGTGGTTCCAAATAGGGTGTTTTACCTAGGACAGGAGTTTGGGCTAGCGGTTTGGAGAATTTCCAACCGCCCGAAATTTATCAAGCCACCCATGCGCTGCCAGAATGTGTGGCGGTGCGTGGGCAGTTTAGTGGAGACCACTTTCAGTCCTAGAATGATCCTCGTGTTGTCACGAGCACGTAGGAATCGCCGATCTCAATTTGGTTAACGTTTGAGCCTCGAACGAATTTTGCATAATTTGCGATTTTTGGATTCAATACTGTTGAGCCGTTGGATCGTAATCTTTATCAAAATATGTTACTATAGACAATTCTAGAATCGTTTAGGATTCGACGGATCGAGAATCAGAGAACCGGATACTCCGAAATCGCGAACCCTAGGCCTAGGATTTTAGAAATGATGCGATTGTACGATCGTGATCAATCCGACTGTCCGATAGAGATCAAACCCACAGGGCATGTGTCCTAGGTATATTGGAACTTCTAGAGACTTCCGGATCATAATTTTGAGGTCATGGACCCGAAGGGTCTCGGGTTGACTTTTTGGGGCTTTAGGCTTTTTGAGTCCCAAGATACTTCTAAACTATTCCAAGTGGAAGGAAAGCTTTTATGGGCATAGGAACAACTTTAATTTGATGCACGTACGTCTAGGAGCCAGGTGTCAGGGTTTTTAAATTAATAATATATTGAGTATTGTATTAATAGAATATTATGGTACTTGAATCAGGCACTCGGGCACCAGTTGACCTGCAGAAGGGACCTTCAAGAGGTCCAGCGAGCACGGACCACCAGTGAGTGGACTCTTTGTTCTTATAAATGAATTTAAGTAGTTCAGTTACAGTATTTGACCTTGAATAAGTTTTATTCAAAGATTAGTGTTTTATAAGCTGTTATATGCTTTTAAATATTTTGTTTTGCATGCTGCCGAGTGGAATATCCTTTAAAGGATATCGAAAAAGAAATTCTAGTTAATTATCAGATAAATGGCAGCAGAGTTTTAGAGTTTACAGCAATTCAGTTATTCAGCAGATTTTCTTCGGAAACTTTATATTTTCCTAAACCACCTTAGGTACCCAGATATACAGATATAAGTTGCCTTCAGATCAAATGTTGCATTTGGATTTTATTGGTTGCCTTCGGTTTAGTCAGCATGCTTGACAGTTGCCCCACGAGTTCTATGGTACCCGAACTCGTGTGGAGCGAGTGATGCGGATCAGGCTGACTACGGTCCCCTGAATCCTGTGAGTTGCGGCTCGGACTGACCTTGTGTCACTAAGACCTGTGAGTACGTGTCACCCATGTGATGCGAGGAATTGACGGAAATAAGGGGTACACCTAGGTGGTAGTTTTAAACTGTTTTCAATGCTTTTAAGAGATTAATGTTGACCATGAGTATGATTGGCATATATATGTATAAATATATGAGTGCATTGATTTCAGTACGAATATAATAAAGAGAATGATTTAGTTTTGTATAACTGTTTTTACAGTGGGGTATGTTCATATATGTTTTTCTAAACTTTGCTTTTGGGTCCACTCACCTTTTTAATGTTTTGCTCCCCCAGGCAGTAGGCGTGCACAGTGATCAACCACGGGGCCGGTTTCCACCTTCCGCGCTTTCTTTTCTGATATAGGACTTTTATGTAAAAGAATTGACTCCTTTTGTACATTCTTAGTAGTCGCTCTGATAAATTTCCTTAGAATTAGAATTGAACTGTTGGAATGTATATACGTATGCTGGCTGTTGGTTGTGTGTATATATGCTTATTTGGCAAGTGTAAATTTTTGGGTATTGATCCAGTTACAAGGGAGACTCTACCGATTTTTCGGTAGGAGTCAACCTTGTTTTTTTTTATCGTGCCTTGTAGGGAAGGGCAATTAGGTCATTCGTGCTTGACATCTGCCAGGTGTCGGACACACACAGGGCAATTAGGTAAACAATAAAATGATTATGATGATAGAAATCTAAATAAACAAGCAAATTAAGAATTTGGGGGGAGGGGGGAGGGAATGGTGGGTGTATTTAATTGAAATTTAAAAAATCTATTTTGGGATAAAAAAAGTCTAGTGGTATTCAATTAAGACTTTTAAATAATCTAAATAAGTCTTGTAGTATTCCATTAAGATTTTTAAAAGAGGGTGTCGAAATCACATGGTATTCAATCAAGACTTTAAACAAGTTACAAAAATTCTTATGGTATTTAAAAACTTGCTAATTTCGAAGGATTTTTTAAAATGTGAAATTGTGTGGGACTTTTTAGTGAAAGTTACAAATACCAAACCCTATCTTAAATCCCACCCCAACCCATGAGATTGTTCACGTGAGATTTTTTTTTTTTCTCTGAAATTTTTTTCCCTCTACGGCGAACCCCAGGTATGCTTAGCCCTCTACATAACCATGGCTCGTGCTGGCCTTAACTTTACAATTTTTATACTTTACCCTGTGGGCAAGCTCTTAGAGGAATACTTGAGACCAATTCAGTGGGTTGTGCTTCGTTCAATTCCTCTCAGAGGTATACAACAAACCCTTGTGGGATTTTGGTCTAAACCCTTAAGACTTGTGGTTTGAACTCTTCTTCTTCATCCTCTCCTTCTTGTGCTCATTCTGATGACCTCCCAATGCCTGTGAGTTTGCAAATTCCTTGAAGCAATATTGGCACTCAAACTTCTTGTCATCTGCTTCACTGGTTGAGCTTTTCTCATTGCTGGCAAGTTTATTCATATGAACCTCCCTTCCATACGAAATGGAGTTCGATGAATTTACACTCTCATCTCCTTCTATGGAGCCTTTGATGGAGCTGTCCTCACTCTTGCTTGGGCTTAGCTCAAACTTAAAAAGCCTATGGGCCTGTTCGGTAATGTTTTCGGAGAATGTTTTCTTAGAATATTTTCAGAGAATGAAAACAAGAAAATGAATTTGCATTTTCAGGAAATGAAAATGCATCTGGTAGATTAATTAGAAAACATCTTCATAAAACAAAAACAATGAAAACGTGACAGGTAGTACAATTTGAAATAATAATATGTGAGTTATTTTTATGAAAACGTTTCCCATGAGAATAAAAACAACTTTTTTCCGTTTTTTATAAGTACACATGAACTTGTTAGTGTTTTCTGTTTTTGGGCCACCGAACGTGTTTTTGCCTCATTTTTGTTTTATGAAAATAAAAACAACCCCTTAAAACGTTACTGAACGGGCCCTTATAAGTTTCTTCTCAAAGAGGCTTTACTGCAGCAGTTGGGAACATATATGGGTTACTAGCAGAATTACAGTATGCATTATCAGTTACAAAAAAAATAAAACCAAAACTTATTTAGCTGATGTGGTATATTCTTGTTTGGGCCAAAATCTGGCGCACCCAGCCCAATGCTACAAAGCCCGGAATATCAAAGACAAAACATTGGGCCCGAGAAGTCTGGACTCTGAAAAGAAACAGGAATCAAAGGTCCAAAATCCAACAAAAGCCCAGCCTAGAACCTATCTCAAGCTTGGGCTTCGAAGAAAATAAATTGGGCTTGGCATGATCAAAGTAAAAAGTGGAAACCTAGAAGGAAACAGACCCACGTGATTTTTCTTCTGACTTGGAAAAGGTAGCAATTTCAACTGAGATGATAAGAATTGACAAGGGAAGGCAAAAGAAGGGACATCTCTGGATCTATGCCACCAGAAGATCAAAACCCTTTTTATCTATATATATATATATATATATTCAGAGATATTGTTTCCTACCCCAAAAAAGGCGCCATCTTTCAAGAGATACGCAGGTTATGTTCTCACAAAGAGATAAGTAGGAAAACAGGGAGTTGTTCAAAACTGGAAAATCAAACTAACCATCACGGTTTGAGCTCTCACAAGGGGCAGTTGGAATTAAAAAGGGGATAGGTTCTCTTTTCAAAAAAACAGAGAAGTGATTGTCTAAAGAAATGACCATTGAGAGCTTATCTGCCAAAATTGATAAAACCTTTTTCTTCTTTGCATTTAAAAAATGAAAGATCTTTTGAGAATTTTGCCGCCCATTATTAAAAGAAAGAAACCCTACTCCAAAGCATTTCTTATAAATATAAGATGAGGTGAACAGGGCAAAAAGACGCAAAAAAAAAAAAATATTCAACAATCAATCAAACAATCAAAAATCAACCAAAAGCAAAACCTCAAAATGATCACTTGATCACTGAGAACCTTTAAAACAAACTGGAGCAACTAAAAGCTCAGTTGATCCACAAAAAAAGCCAGCTATAGATCAGAACTTCCCAGTTTAGACTTAGAGAAATAAGTCATTCAAAACGAGAATTCTCTCGTTACAAATTTGGTTCAGCAAAAGCCAAGACAAGCAGAGTTTGAGTTTTCACAAATATGAAAACCTCAAAAAATTTATAGAGAGCCTTGATCAAGCAGAACAGATACTATAGTGCAGTTCCAGCTCAGTAAGTCCTCAAATCCAGCCATTTCTGCCCCTTCAGACTAAAGAGGCCGTAGTTCTGCCCGTTCAAAAGTCTCCCAAGGCTTGAAATAAATTAAAAGCTCTGCCAAAATTAAACGTTGGTATCGATTTACATCTGAAGCTAAGTAGTTGGAGTTGTTGACAGTTCAGTCCAGCACACACATACTTAGTCCAGCCCAGATCAGAGACTTCTATCTAGGCAGAAATGGAATTCCAGCTTTCTTTCCGTCTTTCTAGAGTTGATTCTTTCCTTTCTAGTTTTGTAAAAGGCATTTCTGCCTAAAAACAATCCACTTTATTATCATTTATTTTGCTCAGAACTACCAATCTTGTACTGAGATAAATTGTGAAGTCCTCACCAGTCTGAGGCAAAAAAAGAACTTACTTGGGAGATATTCCTCACCCAAATTCATAATCGCTTGTTTAGAAATCAGTAACTTGGTGTGCAAGTTATCTGTTTCAAAGAAGTCTGCTAGGGTTTTCATTGCTAGCAGTGGCACGCTCACACATTAAAGAAAGCTGACTTGTTGACCAGTAAATGATTTTCAAGGCAGCGGGGAACTTTAACCTTCCGTCACAGGAGCAAACTTAAAACGGGTGAACAATTCTAAGCCATTGGATTTTTTAAACTCATAATCCGTTAAATCCATGTGGTCCTTTCAAATCTTATAAATATTTATATATATATTTTAAAATACATAACTAAAAAAATATTGATTATAAAAAATCAATAAATAAAATCTTATAAGTCATTACATTCTACTTAATTCGACTAGACTTTTTATTTTTATTTTTTATCACTAAATAGTCTTTTAAAATCCCAATTGAATACACCCTCCTAAGTAAACAATATAACAAATGAAACCACCGATTTCACCTAGCTAATCCCACCTAAATCCTTTTAGCTTGTTAATCCAAATTTATCTAATATGTTGATAGTCGTTTTCCCGTACCTCACCCATACTCTTTTTGATAGGACCTACCCCGAATACCCCTTTGAAATCCGTGACAAACCTCGTTACCCATATGACTTCTGACCGAAGTTGGACCCACTTTACTAAGAAGCCCTTTAGCCCTAAACTGATAAAGACTTCGACTTCTACCTAAATTTCAGTAGAGTCTACCCTGTAATTGAAACATTTCCCATAGATTTTCAACCTTCGACCAGTTTAGTAAACATTCTAACTTTTCGGCAGATAACACTGCCTCCAACTCCATTCATACGTTGAATTTCCCAGAACATGGGTCAACGATTATCCTGAAACATAAGTCTCAAGATTCCCCGTGCTACACTTACACACGACCAGTTCCACTTGAAGAAATGGTCAATACCTAGGAAATAGCCATCCTAGCCCTCAATATAGCATAAGTTTCACTTTTTAGTATAGTGGGTCCGACATTGGTTAGATACTGAACATGAAGCAGGGTTTGTCACAAATTCCAAGGGGGAATTTCGGGGCGGGTCCTGTCACTTTTCCAATTTATATTAGTTGTGTTCATTACTGTCAACTCACTCGATTCCTAGTTACAAATTTAGATGGCTAAGAACCATTAAAATTTATGGAAAATATTAAAGACTAGACAAACCACAACTTAATTTTCCAAGTCAGTTATGATTACTTGTTACAAGAATCTATTTATTAGGCCTCTCCTTCCAGTCTCAACCCAATTCTTCCAATCATGCAATTAGTGGCCAATTAATTGAAAGCATTAAGAATGGTAACAAGCATAGATAAATAGAATTAATAATATCAAAGAATTTAAGTATTCATAGCTGGGCTACGTCATAACCCTATTAAAAAGAAATTAGTTCTTGGGCTATGAGTAGGAGTGTAGGAATTGGATGGTGTTAGGTTTTCCTTTTACAATAGTGGCTGAATCCCCCTATATATAGTACTCATCTAAGGTATAATTACAATTATTATAATAATAAGATTCCTACTAATCTAAGGTCTTCTTGATTTCTTCTTGTTTGACTTGATAAGACTTAAACCATCTTAAATTAGGAAATTTGACAGCATTCCTTGTGACAAAAGGGATGATTTGATTCTTACTCTTCTGCTTTTCGGCAATTTCTCCTATTTTCACAAATCCTTCACAATTCTCACAAACATATTAAAACAAACAATTTAAACTAAAGATAACAAGAAGTAAATAGGTAAAAGATGTATAAAATATAAGCTTATCAAATACCCCCAAACCTATCTTTTGCTAGTCATTGAGAAAAACTAAAAATAAAAAATAATTAAAAACAAACAAACTAAACTAAACCACTTTCACAAGTAATCTCGATGACCCTTAGCATGTGTCACAAGTCTTTAAACCTTTAGGTGTCCTTAGTAGGACAAGTTATGTCTCCTGAGGGTTTACCAATCACAATACCTACAAACGCTCCTTGCAAAAAAATCTGTTAAAGAAGTACTTCCAACAAACTAATAATAAGCAATAAACGCTAATCACAATTCCAAAACTAAAGTTATGCTACTACAAATAAAATGCAACATAGTGTAAAGTGTAAAGCCAATAATTAGGCCAAGCATTCTAACTTAAAGATGACCACACTCGGTATAAATTCTCCTTGACTCTAGGCCTCACTAGGTAACACTCAATTTTCATACAGAACCTACACTCTTACCCCATATGTGAATGAAGTTAGGTAAAGAAATCAACACATATGACACATATGCATCCAAAATGAATAAAAGAAAATTTCTGGAAATAGATCTTATGGAAAGGAAATCAAATACTAAGAACCATAGATAAAGTATATACCCCCATTTCCAAGCAAGACGTCCCTAAAGATCCATTAGGTCTTTTCTATGGTTGTAATATGAGGTTCAGTTATGGGTTATCAAAGAAGGGGTAGGAAATACTAGAACTTGAGATATACCAAGGCTTTTATCTTTTATCTTGTTACACGGCTTCGCTTTTCAAATTTATCTTGTTAAACAGGATTGTTGATATGCTTCACTTTCTTGACTTCAACTTGAATGCATCTTTCTCTTCTTTTCCATTTTATTTTTTTTGAAAAAAAAAATTTTAATAAAAAAAAATCTGAACTTGAAGCACATATTTCTTTAGTACATAGAGAAAGAAAAGGCTAAGTGATAGAGCTCAACATTCTTTCTTGTTTTCACTTACCATGGCATCACCCAAGTTATAGGGCATGGCAAAAAATATGGTGAAAATGGTAAGGAATAATGTGGGTAATGAAAGAAAAGGCTAAGTGTTTGGCTTCAAAGGGTTGATGGTACACACAAAAGGTAGGACATAAGGCTTATTTAATGTTTAGAACATACATAGCCTAACATCATCTCGCTTGGTCCATCCAACTCAAAAGTGAAAGCAAAGATGATGCCTACAAAAAAAAAAAAGATTAATTCTTAATATTCAATTCAAAAGCCTAATTGAAATCAATTTAAATAAGAAAGAAAGAAAAATCATGAATAAGAATAATCCCAAATACTCTCTCAAAGAGGCAATTTGGCTCAAGCATCTCATAAGGGTAGTCTCCACTATTTCTCCACAATCATCCAAGCATAGCTACCTTGTCCACCAAAATACTTGAAGCATGGAAATGTGAAGTGCTAAAATTATGATGCATAAACCTTCATGGCAACACTTTAGTAAAAGAATAATGATCAAGCATTAAATACACATCACCATTAGTAAGAGAAAGTAAAAGTTTTGTTCAGTTTTGACATATGTTCAGTTAGTGGTTCATAATTTGAAAATTACATAACGGGTTTTAACAAGCTTGATATGCTTAGACACTAGACAGAAACACCCAGAAATTTGATTCAGAGCAGAATTCAAAAATCAGCTCATAAAAATTTGAAAATGTTCCCGTAATATGGGCCTTGTGTAGAACCCGTAGGCTTGTGACCTATATGCATTAAAACAGCTTTATATTTCAAACGAAAAAGCACATTTGAATGGTATTTATATGGTTGGATTCAAAATGAAAAACTGAAGAAGGCACATAGAAAAATAAAAATAACACTCATTGAGAGGCATCAAGTGAAGGAGCAAGTGGGCTCATGGAAGGAAGGAATAAAATGACGGGCTGACATACAAGTCAAATGTACCTAGGAAACAACTCTAGGCACCTATAGGAATCACCCTCTAGATAGGATAAAGAGCATGCGGTAAGCGGAAAAATAAAGGGATGGGGAAGTGAAAGGCCAGAAAGTCGTGCAAAAAGAGAGAGACACAATTTTAAAAGTAAAGGGATGGGGAAGAAGAAAACCATAGAAAAAACAAACACCTGTCATTGGGCATAGATAAAAAGGAGGAAAAAAAAAAAAAACCATGTGAGAGTCTCACGATAAGACAGACAAAAGAAAAGGAGTATAAGCATGACATGCTCCTGAGACAAGTGCAGAGATAAATTATGTTTTTTTTTAAAAAATAAAATGAGTATTAAAAAACGAGAGAAAAACCTAGCACGTGGAAAGCATGGAAATATAGAGCTCAAGAGAGAGAGCTAAGCATAGAGACATCGGTGGTATACAGAGTAAAAGAAGAAGATTACAAAGATAAAAGTGAAAAAGGTTGAAGAAGAAAGAGAGAGAAAAGAGAACTACTTGACATGGAGAGAGAGTTTCACAAATAAATAGACAAAGATGGCTAAAAACAAAGAAAGTGGAGAGAGATTTTTGTCTCTAATCACAAGACGCCACGTGAATGAGAAGAATATTCCTTAGGTTAACTAACTGAGCCCATTTATTTGGCCAATTAATTAATACTAAAAATAGGGATAATGACAAGACCCATCCCGAATTCCTCAGAATCCGTAACGAATCCTATGGTTTTTTCGACATCCAACCAATGCCAGCCTTCTTAACAATATAACCTCTTTTTCGAATCAAGAAAAAGAGGGACAAGACTTTCTGCAGAAATTTCGGCAGTGAAAAACAGACATTTACCAAATTTGTTTCACCTGTAAATATCTCAATTTAAGAAACCAACTGCCAGTACACACAATGCAATAACACACAGTTTGCAAAATAGGCTTCTATCCTTCAAATAATTCAAAGCAGAACTACCAGCGATCTCTTAAGTCAAATAATACATTAACAATGCAATTAATGGACTCAAACAATTTTACGAATACCCACTATAATCAACATAAAATAACTTCCCAATTTTTCACCGTGTGATGTTTACCATCCAAACACAATTGCAAGTAGCTTAAAGACTCGGGCCCAAATCGTATATCAATCCAAGACGGGTATCATAGCTGTCTTAACCACAAACACCTTTCAAGAACACCCATTTAGTCAAACGGGAATATGAATAATCATTTCAATCACGCCACGGCTTCAATCGAGCTTTAGGACCACCGATAAAATCAAAGCCCAACTCATCGAAAACAAAAGAAGAAAGACTAGATCCAAATGACCAAATTAAAGTTTCAGAGGCTACCTACGTACGCCTTTGTGAGGAATCAAGCCACACGTAGTTCTTATTACAAAAATCACGGTTCAAATAACATACAATCATTTTCAGTCATACTAATAAGTTAATTCTAGAATTATCTTTTCCCTTTAATTTAAATCACATCATACCAAACATAATCCTTTTTAAACATTAATCTTTTCTAGACGTAGTATAATAATTCTTTTTTTTTTCTCTCCCTATTACTTTACTACATGCCGGAGAGTTCGACGCCATGCCTAGTAAAGTAACAGTAACCCAAGTGTTCGGATCCTTTACCACATGCCAGAAAATCCAACGCCACGTGTGGTAACCAGTGTCCCAATGAGCACACACACTAGAAAATCCAACGCCACGGGTGGCCCAACCAAACCATGTTCTATGCGCGCAGACTACTTTATCACAACCCGAATAATCCAACGCCATGTGTGGGTATCATAACCAAGGGAGGGTACTTAATATGGTGTAATCCTAATAAATTAATTCTAGAATTATCTTTTCCCTTTAATTTAAATCACATCACACCAAACATAATCCTTTTTAAACATTAATCTTTTCCGACATAGTATAATAATCCTTTTTTTCTCTCCTTGTTACTTTACTACACGTCGGAGAGTCCAACGCCACGCCTAGTAAAGTAACAGTAACCCAAGTGTTCGGATCCTTTACCACACGCCAAAAGATCCAACGCCACGTGTGATAAAGTAACCAGTGTCCCAATGAGCACACACGCTGGAAAATCCAACACCACGGGTGGCCCAACCAAACCATGTTCTATGGGCGCAGACTGCTTTATCACACCCTGAATAATCCAACGCCATCTGTGGGTACCATAACCAAGGGAGGGTACTTAATATGGTGTAATCTCATATTCACATAAACAAACAATAAAGTATCACATCTTATATTAATCTCTTGCCTAGTTATTTAATCATAGAGTGAATAACAATTCCTCAACACATATAATCCATATTCGAAATAATTATAAGCCTTATTAAGCGAAATACCCATTACCAAACCTAAGTAAACCATTTCAATTTCATTAATACTCAAAACACTACTCAAATGCTTAGGAATAAACAATCTTTGAAAATCCCCTAAGGTAAGATAATAAAATCCAAAACACCGTATCTTACACAAAGTCACATAATCCTTTATAAATAATATTAATGGCACTAATAATAAAAGTAGTAATAATAATAATAATAATAATAATAATAATAATAATAATAATAATAATAATAATATTATTATTATTATTATTATTATTATTATTATTATTATTATTATTATTATTAACAAATATAAATGGGAAGTCTCATGTCACATGATACAGGTCGAGACTGAACCGATAGCCCGTTTTTATAACCTCATAAATATATATTATAAAAATAATATTCCCTTAATTCAATTTTTTCAAATATTTATTTATAATATAGAAAATAAACTCTCAAGCCTATATTCCATAAAGGCCCAAAATAATTCAAATAGTAATCAAAACTTGTTTACACTTAACTTCAATAAAATACTATACTCCATAATTAAAAAATAGACTTTTGTAAATAACTCGATATCACCCAATCCATATGCTTTAATAATAATCATAATAATATTAATTAATGATGAATAATAACCTTTAGAGATCCCATATCCTCATGAACCCATATTAAATCAATTTTCAATCCAAAACTCATTATGCAAGAAATTACATATTAGAAGAACGAAGTACACTTAAAAACAAACATCCATTTATTTGTTAATAATCGTAGCCGAGACCCAAGACTCGCTTTCATAACCCATCGATCAAGTCTCTCATACTCATCCATTCCATGACTTCAATTATCAAACTAATAATCCAAGAATTTCATACGATATTGTAAAAAAATCACAATATCCCAACATAGTCAACATAACTCAAATAACAGCTAAGACTCGTTAATAAGGTCGTTCTAGTACTCCTCGAATGGTGAAACTACCTCGGAAGACTCATGGTCAACCGATGGGTCAAACTGCCCAAACTTGGTCAACCAGGCCCACGGGGCTCAAGACCTCCAATTTCCAATCCGAAAGTTCCTACGGGTTCAATAAGTACTATTCCCGTCCTGTAAGTTTGATCTGAATCAAACGGTTGGATTGCTCGCGATCGCACGATTGAACGGTTATCGTTTAACGCAACTTTAAGTCATTGAATTGGAGTATCCACGAATTCCTACACGATCTAGAGATGCCTAGATCAACATATTTTAAATTGGAGTCGATCCAAAGGTCCGACTATATCGACCCCGGATAACACCTAATATGCGATATCCGATCGACAGTCAAACGATAACCAAAATCAAATCCGAGTATACCGTCGTGCTTGGCAAGACATGAGGATTATTTTTTAGGACCCAAAGAACAGCCACAAAGTGGTCCACACTGCGCCACACGAGTCGGCAACGCTTGGGTGTCAAAAGTGATTCAAGGGGCGAAGTATCTAGAAGCGAATATTCTCTCGAGAGATTATTTGCACAAACATTTGGTGCTTTCATTGAGAGCTCGAGTTATAGTCAACGTGTGCTCTTGAATAAAAGGAATTTATTTCCTCCATCTTTTCTTTCAATCAAAGCCTTCCAAACAACCATGGTCGGAGGCAAACACATGAGGAGCAAGACTGCCGTGATGGCTCAATCAGCGACAGCCGAAAGTCACTCATCCCATGATCCCGCTATCGATGGCGGCACCACCACCTTACACCGCCATTAACCCGTAGCAAATTCTTGCTGCCGCATCACCACTTACTACTTGTACTCTCATCCCCACACAAAATAAGAAAAAGGGTCAAGACTTCTACCGAAATTTCAACAGAGCCTCCCCTAAAAACTAAACATTTTCTAAATTTACACCTATATAAAAACACATTTGATTCCCAAACTTCAGCAAGCACAAGAAATATCACACATAATTACGACATAGGCCTCTGACCTTTAAATGTCACCCTTTAATATACGTGCATGCCTATATCCATAACAAATTCACCAACTTCCTGCCTGTAAGGTCTACACTCCAACCACCATCAAAAGAAAATCTAAAATGGCTCATGCTTCATTATACATATATAATTCAAACCTCAAACGAGCTTCGGGCCCACCAAAACAAAAAGAATTCTAAACCTTATTCGCAAACCACTTCGAGTTTAAGACTCAGTAACCATTAACAAATTCAAAGATAAATTTTGATGCAATTCAAGCATAACTCACATAGTTTACTCCGTGGCTGCACCTAGGTTAACCTAGGTTGCCTACATACCCTTACTGAGGGATCAAGCCACACATAGTTCTTTCAGTCATGATATTATTCGCATACAATCTAATAACTCAGTTGAAACCAAGTTTCAAATCAAATCTTACTTAAAGATGCTAATGCCTGTGCAAAGTAGTCTCATTGCACATACTCAAGAAAATTCCACCATAAATAATAATATAAAACTCATACTGATTTTCTCCCACCGTTGTTCCATTATACCTTTTATCTTTACATATACACATTTCTAGGCACGCACGACGGAACCCTCGACGCCCGTGTGGTTGAAACTAAATCCCCAGACATGGACGATGGAATTCTCAACGCCCGTGCAGCTGGAACTAAATCCCTAAACACACACGACGGAATCCTCAACACCAGTGCAGCTGTAATTCAAAACTACTACCCAACCAAATTTCCAATAAACCAATAAACATTATTCATTTACTTAATAAATATAATAAACTCCGATGAACACGTAAGACATTTATAATAATATCCGATATCTAAATAATCCAATACTAAAATCCAAACATCCTTGGTTCAAATTCCATAAACAAACCCAATATCACCCAAATCCCAAAATCACCAAATTCCGAGACCCAAATCTATATATTTTAATACTAATAATAATAATAGTAATAATATTATTATAATAATAATCCCTTGAAAATTACATATTAAGTTGTAAAAGCCGAAACTAGCCCGACAATAAAATCCCATAACCTTATTAACCAAAAATAAAGCAATTTCCAATCCAATCCTCAATACTCGTGTAGCTAGGGAATGAGCAGTCCAATTGGGGGACTATTGCTCCCCAAACACGCACGGTAGAATCCTTAATACATGTGTGGCTGAATAACCCTCCTACGCTCGCAGACTGCTGGTCAAGGCCTTCAGTAGACCCAGTCAAGGGTGCCAAGTATCCCTACAACCTCCAAAGAGTTACCATGTGTCTAATATATTAAGTATCAATAACAGGGGAGGTACATATCATAGTGCATAACATTTAATGGGGAAAACAATCCAACAAGGGAATTGTTTTACTAGACTATATGGTAGAATTCTCAATACTCATGTGGCTAGGGAATGAGCAGTCCAATCGATGGACTATTGCTCTCCAGAAACACACGGTAGAATCCTCAATATAAGTGCTGCTGAAACAAGTCTCATGCACACGGAATGCCAGGTAAGGCCTTTGGTGTAATAACCCAAAACAAAATATCTAAAAATTAGTATTAATTTATTCCAGAAGAAAGACGATTTTGCCATCGCATTATTTAATAGGGAAAAAGTTGACTTTTTGACCGAGAAGGAATTTGGCAATTCCGCTTACGCCGTTGCATAGAGCACGACGAAACGAGTCCGTAGACACGGAGTAGACTCGAATCGGAGTTGTAATGAAGAAAATACGGTCAAAATACCGCGAAGGGCAAAATGATAATTTAGAAAAAAAAATCAGATTTTTATCCCTTTTCCTCTCTCTCTCTCTCTCTCTCTCTCTCTCTCCCTCCTCAGTTCTCTCTCCTCTCTCTCTCTCCTCCCTCCCGTCGCGCCAGCGACCCTCTCTCCTTCCCGTCACCCTAGCAGCCGCCACAGGTCGGCTTGATCTCCGGCAAGGGTACCAACGGAACCGCCACAGACCCGCCTTCCTTCCCCGACCCGTCGCCAACCTTGGGCCGCCCGAAACTGGCCGGAAACTGGATATTTCCGACCGGTTTTCATCCGAACTTCTCTCCTCTCTTTCTCCCTCAATTCTCAACCAAATCGTTCGAGTAAGGTATGGATTCTCACCTATTTTTCGTGCTCTAACAGATGGTTGGCTGGGTTTTGATCGATTTGAGCTGTAGAACACTCGATTTTCGAATTGACAATCGGCCGAACTTCGACCGCCGTGATCGGCCATTTCCGGCCACTTTTTGGGGTATGTCCAAGAACAAAAGTGACTCCAAATGGGGTGTTTTACCTAGGATAGGAGTTTGGAGTCTTGGTTTTGAGTTTTTCCGGCGAGCCGTTATCGCTTTGGACACCCAAACTGCCGGCGCGTGTGGCAGCACGTGAGTGAGGGTGGTGAAGTGACTCTGTGTAATTTTGAGATCTCGTGTTGTCACGAGCACATAGGATTTCGCGGATCTCGATTTGGAGTCCGTTTGAGCCCCGAACGGATTTTCCATATTGCGTGATTCCTGGGTGCAATGTCGTCGAGCCGTTAGATCGCACTCAACTTTGGATATGTCATTCTACATGATTTCAGGATCGTGTAGGATTGAACGGATTGCGAATCGGAGTCCCGGATACTCCGAAATAGCGAACCCTGGGGCTAGGGTTTGGATTTTAAGCGATAACGCGATTTTGGCTAATCCTACCGTCCATTTCGGACCAAACTCGCAGGACATGGGTCTTTCTCTGTGAGGAAGCTCTAGAGAAGCCCAGATCGGCCATCGGAGATCGTGGACCCCACGGGTTCCGGATCGGACGATCTGGCAGTTTATCGCTTAGTAAAGCTTCGGGTCTTTCAAGGCCATTCTAATTATCTGAAAAGCTAAAGTGGGCATAGGATGGACTTTAAAATGAGTGCATGCATTTCTAGAAGCGGGGGGTCAGGGTGTTTAATTTAATTCTTTTATTGAGTAGTTTATTAATTTAATATTCTTGGTTAATCAGGCACCAGAGGCCAGACTGAGCCACAGGGGGGACCTTCAAAAGGTCCAGCTAGCTCGGACCAGCAGTGAGTGGACTTTTCTTTTCTAAACGATTTTATAATTAAATTTTATATTTGATCTTGAATAAGTGTTATTGCATGCTTTCCGAGCATGATTTATGCAGTAATATTTCTAAAATTTTATGCTGCTTACTTGCACATGCTAAACAGTTATAGAAAACAGAGTTTGAGGCTTATATCAGATGAGATATCTATCAAAGGAAATGTCAAAGGAAATCAGATTTAAATGCCAGCAGATTCTTTCATTAATTAGATACATGTATATGTGGTAGGTTAGCTATAATTAGATACATGTATATGTGGAAGGTGAGCTGTTTTTCAGGGGCTGAATATCAGCCTGTGTTCTTTCCTACTTAACTTGGATTCTGTCCATATAATGGGCAATTCTCGATGTATAGAGATACATTTTTTCAGAAAGACTCTAAATTGTCATGGTATCAGAGCTATAGCTCTGAATTATCTCTCGCTCCCAAGTCTCTTAGTCTCAGTTATCTCTTGCTCTCAAGTCTCTTAGTCTCGGTTATTCTTGATCAAGTTCTCTTGACATCATGTCTTCGGATAAGTCTGAGGTTTCTTTGATTCGTTTCAATGGCAAGAACTACTCTGCTTGGGCGTTTCACTTCGGAATTTTCGTCAAAGGTAAGGAGGCGTGGGGACATGTTGATGGAAGTAACCCAGCTCCTGACAAAAACAAAGACAAAGACCAGCACGCCAAGTGGGAAGTCAAGGACGCTCAAGTTATGACATGGATTTTAGGATCTGTCGAACCTAATATCATCTTGAACCTTCGATCATCTCAGACTGCAGCTCAGATGTGGACTTACCTGAAGAAGATCTATAGTCAACGAAACACTGCTCGTCGGTTCCAGCTTGAACATGAATTGGCCGCTCTCCAACAGGATAGCCTTTCTATCTCTGATTTTTACTCTAGATTCACTAATCTTTGGGGTGAATACACTGATATAGTTTATGCTGACTTACCATCCGAAGGTCTTACTTCTGTTCAATCTGTCCATGAAACTACCCAGAGGGATCAATTTCTAATGAAACTGAGACCTGAATTTGAAGGCACCAGATCCAATCTTATGAACCGAGAATCTGTCCCCTCCTTGGATACATGCCTCAATGATCTCCTTCGCGAGGAACAGCGCCTTCTCACTCAAAACACCATGGAACAACGGCGGTCTGCATCTGTTCCTGTGGCCTATGCAGCACAAGGTAAGCCACGAGGCAGGGATATGAGCACTGTTCAGTGTTTTTGTTGCAAGGGATTTGGTCATTATGCTACAAATTGTCCCCGAAAATTCTGCCACTACTGCAAAAAGGATGGCCATATCATCAAGGAATGTCCTACTCGACCCCCCAAGAAATCAGAGACCGCATATACTGTCTCCGTTGGCTCTTCTAGTGCTGGAAGTTCTGTGACTGCAGTACCGCTGACACAAAGTGCTCCTGTTCAACCTGTGACCCCTGACATGATTCAACAAATGATCATTTCTGCATTTTCAGCTTTAGGACTCTCAGGTAAACCCTTCTCTACATCATCTCCTTGGTACTTTGATTCCGGGGCTTCCCATCATATGACAAACAATGCTGATTCTCTTACCAATGTAAACAAATATTTTGGAAATCTCAAAATTCATACTGCTGATGGCAATCATTTACCTATCACGGCCACTGGTGATGTTTCTTCCTCTCTCAGTGATGTCTTTGTATCTCCTGGTCTTACCACCAATCTTGTGTCTGTCGGTCAGTTGGTTGATAATGATTGCAAAGTGGAATTCTCTAAATCTGGTTGTGTTGTGCAGGATCAACAGTCAGGGAGGATGATCGCGAGGGGGCCTAAAGTGGGACGTCTTTTTCCTCTTCAATTTCCTTTGTTTTCTTTTTCACCCTTTGTCTCTTGTAATTCTGCTCATGTTGATTACCGAGCGTGGCATAAACGTCTCGGACATCCAAACTCTACTGTACTTCATGATTTACTGAAATCTGGTTTTCTTGGGAATAAAGAATCACCATCTCTTAGTGCTGTTCAATTTGATTGCAATTCTTGCAGACTTGGCAAAAGTAAGACTCTGCCATTTCCTATTCACACACCCCATGTGGTCCAACCTTTTGATTTGATACATAGTGATGTGTGGGGTATGGCACCAGTCACTTCTCATGCTAATTACAAATACTTCGTCACTTTTATTGACGACTATAGCCGTTTCACATGGATATATTTTCTACATTCTAAAGATGAAGTCTTTTCTGTTTTTAAGATTTTTCATGCATATATTCAGACCCAATTTTCGGCCCATATCAAAATCCTTCGTTCTGACAATGGGGGTGAGTATATGTCTCATTTGTTTCAGGACTTCCTACAGACTCATGGCATCATCTCTCAACGGTCTTGCCCTTCAACACCTCAACAAAATGGGGTGGCTGAAAGGAAGAACCGTCACCTTCTTGATGTTGTTCGCACTCTCCTGTTAGAGTCATATACGCCCTCTCGTTTTTGGTGTGAAGCTCTCTCCACTGCTGTCCATCTCATCAACAGGTTGCCTTCTCCCACATTGCACCACAACTCTCCTTTCACCAAGTTATTTGGTCGCCCTCCATCTTATTCCAACCTTCGTACATTTGGTTGTATCTGTTATGTTCATCTTCCTGCACATGAACGCACAAAACTCATGGCTCAATCGATCCAGTGTGCTTTCCTAGGATATTCAGTCCACCATAAAGGTTTTCTTTGCTACTATCCACATTTGCGACGCATTCGAGTTTCTAGAAATGTAATCTTTCTAGAAAATCAGTATTTTTTTCCCACGCATCACGACCCCGTTTCTCCTTCATTTTCTGTTTTGCCTATGTTTACTAACTCTTATGCAGCTCCTGTTTTAAATATCTCTTCTCCAGCTCCAGTCCCTTCTCAGCCTCTCTTCGTGTATCAACGACGCTCCTCCAAAACTTCCCATCAACCTCCAGCACCTCCCCAGCCCCCTCCAGCTCCTTCCCCGACTGCTGCTCCTGTTCCAGCAACTACACCTCCTGTTCCAGCAACTGCACCTCCCCCCCTCAGACAGAGTACTCGGGTTCGTAGACCACCAGATAGGTTTGGTTCCTCTCCTCTTTCCCTCTTCCCTGCCACCTTGTCTTCTATTTCTCTTCCTTCGTCTTATACACAGGCCATGAAGCATGAGTGTTGGCGGACAGCGGTTGAATCTGAGCTTCTCGCACTTGAGGAAAACCAAACTTGGGACGTTGTTCCATGTCCCTCCTCCGTGAAACCCCTTGGCAGTAAGTTCGTGTTTTCTGTCAAGCTTCGTTCTGATGGGTCCATAGACCGTTATAAGGCTCGGTTAGTGGCACTTGGCAACAAACAAGAATATGGTCTCGACTATGATGAGACCTTCGCACCAGTTGCCAAAATGACCACTGTCCGCACCATACTCGCCCTTGCTGCATCCCAATCCGGGCCCTTACATCAAATGGATGTCAAGAACGCATTTCTCCACGGTGATCTCAAGGAAGAAGTTTACTTGAAACTTCCCTCTGGTATGCCTACTTCCTCACCTAATGATGTTTGCAAACTGAAACGTTCTTTGTATGGTTTGAAGCAGGCCTCGCGAGTATGGTTTGAAAAGTTTCGCTCCACTTTGCTTGGTTTTTCTTTCACTCAGAGTCAGTATGACTCCTCTCTTTTTCTACAACGGACATCCATGGGTATCGTTGTTCTTCTTGTTTATGTGGATGATATTGTCATCACTGGCTCCGACTTGGAGGCAATCTCTGCAGTTCAGACTTTGTTGCATTCTACTTTCCACATGAAAGATCTTGGTCCGCTCACTTATTTCTTGGGTTTAGAGGTCCATCATCAACCTCATGGTCTCTTCTTACTTCAGCACAAGTACAGTCAAGATCTGGTTCAGTTAGCCGGCCTCACCAACACTACTTCCGTTGACACCCCCATGGAACTTAATGTGAAATATCGACGTGACGACGGGGAGCTTCTTGAGGATCCTACTACCTATCGGAAGCTGGTTGGTAGTCTTATCTATCTAACCATCACCCGACCAAACATCTCTTATGCTGTTCACACTGTCAGCAAGTTCATGCAAGCCCCGAGGCATCACCATCTCTCTGCCGTTCGCCGCATCATTCGCTATATTCTTGGCACACCTAGTCGTGGCTTGTTCTTCCCTACAGGGTCTTCTCTTCAGCTTCAGGCCTATAGTGACGCTGATTGGGCTGGTTGCCCAGACACCAGGAGATCTACTACTGGCTGGTGTATGTTTGTTGGTGATGCCCTTATCTCTTGGAAATGCAAGAAGCAAGACCACGTCTCCAAATCATCCACTGAGGCAGAGTATCGCGCCATGTCTGCTGCGTGCTCCGAGATCATTTGGCTGCGTGGTCTCCTCACAGAGCTTGGGTTCAGTCCACTTCATCCTACTCCACTGCATGCTGATAACACAAGTGCCATCCAAATTGCAGCCAACCCCGTCTATCACGAACGCACCAAGCACATCGAGGTTGACTGTCACTCCATCCGAGAAGCCTATGATCATCAGGTTATCACCCTTCCACATGTCTCCACTACTCTGCAGATTGCCGATATCTTCACCAAATCCATGCCACGTCAGCGCCATCATTTCCTCGTTAGCAAATTGATGCTTGTCGATTTACCAGCATCAATTTGAGGGGGGATGTCAAAGGAAATCAGATTTAAATGCCAGCAGATTCTTCAGATTTAAATGCCAGCAGATTCTTTCATTAATTAGATACATGTATATGTGGTAGGTTAGCTTAGATACAGATTAGATGTATATGTCTTCAGGGATTAGCAGATTAGATGTTAGTACTTGACATTGCCTCACGAGTTTCAGGGACACTCGGACCGTGAGTGCCAGGATTTGCGGCTCGGCAGACTTGGTGTCCTGAGACCTGCCAGGATTTGCGGCTCGGCTGACTTCGTGTCCCCGAGACCTGCCAGGATTGCGGATCAGGCTGACTACGGTCCCCGGTATCCTGCCAGAGCGGCTCGAGTCGACTTTGTGTCATCGAGACCTGCCAGCGGATTAGGCTGACTATAGTCCCCTGAATCCTACCAGTTTGCGGCTCGGATAGACTTTGTGTCGCCGAGACCTGCCAGGGGAATTGACGGATTTTACAGGGGTACAATTAGGTGGTAGTTTTAAAGGAATTTGAGCACTTTTATGCAGCTATTGACAATTGAGAAGCTTGTGACTGATGGGCCATGCACGCAAAAGACGTTGAGAAGACGTTGAGAAGCCAACGTGACTGATGGGCCATGCACGCAGAGGACGTTGAGAAGCTTGTGAATAACAGGCTTCGAGCTAGTACCCCTTGATCCTGACAAGCCAGAGAGAAAAACGCGGATTAGCTCGCACCTAAGCCAGAAGAGAAGGCAGAGCTTGTAGCCTTCCTCTAAAACAACAAAGACGTATTCGCATAGTCGCCGTCTGAGATGCTAGGCATCGATCCCTAGATCATCTGCCATTGCCTTCACGTCAACCCAGCCATCAAGTCAGTAGCGTAGAAGAGAAGCAACTTCGCTCCCGAGCGAGTTGCCATCATTGAAGTTGAGATCGATAAGCTCCTAGCTGCCAGATTCATTGTAGAGGTCTTCTACGCATAATGGCTGGCAAATGTTGTTCTAATGGCAAAGAAGAATAAGGGCTTGCGGAGAGTTTGCGTCGACTACACTAACCTCAACAAGGCATACCTTAAAGACAACTTTCCACTGCCAAGAATTGATTAGCTTGTAGATTCAACTTCCGATAATCAACTGCTGCGCTTCATGGATGCCTACTCTGGTTATAATCAAATCATTATGCCTGAAGACGACAAGGTGAAGACCTCTTTCATTATCAAAAAAGGTATATACTACTATAAAGTCATGCCCTTTGGGTTGAAGAACACTGCACCTATTAAAGGCTAGTAAACAAAATTTTCAAGGAGCAAATCGGTAAGACTATGAAGGTTTACGTAGACAATATGCTAGTCAAAGCTCCCCAACGAGCAAACCACATCAAAAAATTTGTTGAAGCATTCAGCCTGCTCCTAAAATACAACATGAAGTTGAATCTGAACAAATGCACATTTGGAGTCTCATCCAGCCGAATCTTGGGATACTTGGTCGCCCAAAGAGGCATCAAGGCACATCCAAATCAAATCAAGGATATTCTTAACATGAAGTCACTTACCATAATAAAGAAGATACAAAGTCTAACGGGTAGAATAGCAGCTCTCAACCGATTCCTCTCGAGATCTACCAACAAGTGCAGACCATTCATCAAAGCCTTGAAGAAAGGACAAAAAGATAAATGGCATGACGAGTACAAAGTAGCTTTCGAAACTTGAAAACCTACCTCACTTCATCTCCCCTGCTCTCAAAATCGATACTAGGCGAAGATTTGTTTATCTACCTGGAGGTATCCAGCTGTCAGCTCAGCTCTTATCCAAGAAGAGTTGGGGGCACAACATCCGATATTCTACACTTCAATAGCCTTCCTCGATGTAGACAGTTTTTAATTCAGATCTGCCCAAAGGCTTGTGGAAATTACGCGTAGATGGAGCATCAAATCATAAGGGAGTTGAGGCAAGCGTCATCATAATCACCCTAAATGGAACTTTGATGGAACAAGCCATCACATTAGGCTTTCCAGCTTCAAATAACAAAGCTGAATACGAGGCATTACTAACCAAATTGCGCTTGGCAAAAGAATTGTCGATCAAAAGATTAGCTATCTATTCAGACTCTCAAGTGATCAGAATCAAGCTTCAAGCACGTACATGGAAAAACATTCGAGAATGATCCAGTACCTTGACAGAGTCCAAGGACTTTTGAAAGAATTCCCCACTTTCACCATCCAACAAGTTCCTCGGGTAGAGAACACTTATGCATATGCATTGGCAAGCCGAGCATCAGCCCTGGATACCCAATTGAGACACTTCATCTCGGTCGAACACCTTGACAGACCAAGCATTGAAGAAATAGAGCAAGTAAACTCAATGCAGATTGATGAGGACCCTAGCTAGTAAGACCCCATCATCGACTACTTCACGATTGGAAATCTGCCAAAGGATAAGTCTGAAACTAAGAAGGTCCAGCCGAAGGTCACAAGATACAATATGCAAGACAACAAGCTTATTCGCAGATCATACTTTGGCCCTCATCTCAACTGCATAAAATACCATCAAACACTTGAGGTCATCTGCAAAATTCAAGACGGCAAGTGCGACAACCACTTTGGAGGCAGGTCACTCGCCTATAAGGCTCTAAACATAGGCTATTTCTGGCCTATCATGCTCCATGACTCACTAAGTATGTCAAAATATGTGATCGATGCCAACAGTACAAACCAGTTCCTAACTTGCCTGCTAAAGTCTATCATCTGCAGAACAATCCATGGTCATTCATGTAATGGGCCATTGATCTAGTGAGGTCCTCTGTTGCAAACACCCATCAAGAAAGATATGATGATCGTCGCCACCGATTACTTTACTAAATGGATTGAGGTAGAAGCTCTATCCTCTATTAAAGAAGCCGACATGGAATGATTTCTCTGGAGAAACATTATTTACCGGTTTGGTTGCCCACAGTCGCTGGTTACCGACAATGGGTCACAATTCATTGGCAAGCAGATCATTGCCTTTTTTGCAAAATATGGAATCAAGCCGCACCTATCTACTCCGAGGTATCCACAGTGCTATGGCTAGGCCGAGTCATCCAAAAAAATTATATTGGAATGCTTAAAGAAGATATTAGAAGGCGCTGAAGGAAAATGGGTAGATGAGTGCCCGGAGTACTATAGGCTTATCAAACTACTAAAAGAAGATCAACTGGTGAAACCTTATTTTCCCTCGCCTATGGGAATGAACCAATCATCCCTTCTCACATCAATGTCCCCTCCATTAGCATTGAGGTGGGCAGTGTTGATCATAACTTTGAACAAAAGAAGCTCAACCCCGACCTACTTGAGAGAGAACGCGAGAGAGCCATTGTCCGAGTTGCCTCCTACCAGCAGCGATTGAAGTCTTACTACGACAAGGTCAGACAATTCCAACCTGGAAACCTTGTACTCGAAAAGACTTTCATTACAGTGCAAAGTAAAGGATCAAAGAAGATGAAACCCAATTGGGAATGCCCTTACGTGTTTAGCTAGTCCGAGGGCAGAGGAAGCTATACACTTGACACCATGGAAGAGAAGGAGATTCCAAGATAGTGGAATGCCTACCACCTCTAAAGATATTATGCACGAACAAGAGAACCAACTGCTGGAACTGCTAGGTTCTTTATTAAGTTATTTTCATTTTGAATAAAGCGATGCAATCTTATGAACATCAATACAAGTTCAATTTCTCATTCTAGAATGTGTCAAAAAAAAAAAAAAAAAGACAGTTTCCCATAAGCAGCGTCCTAAGGTAGACGCAGGACGATAACCAAAAGCATCATTCAGGAGAGCAGCCCACAAGAAGCGTCCTTTGAGAGACGCAGGGTGCGTCGAGAATTTCCTGAGGTAGATCTAGGTTCCTATCCATTTCCTAAGGGAGGCATGATAGTCATATAGTTGCCAATAAGCAATGTCCTAATGGAGACGCAAGGCAACAACAAAAAGCATTCTTTGGAAGATGTAGCCCACAAGAAGCGTCCTCGAGAGATGTATGGTGCCCTGAGAATTTCTTAAGAGAAATCCAGGTTCCTATTCATTTCTTATGGGAGGCATGATGGTCATATAGTTGCCATAAGTAGAGTCCTAAGAGAGACGTAGGGCGACAACCAAAAGGGTCCTTTGGGAGATGCAGCCCATAAGAAGTGTCCTTCAGGAGACGGAGGGTGCACCAGGTATTTCCTAAGGGATATCCAATTTCCTATCCGTTTCCTACGAGAGGCAGGATGGTCATTTAAAAGCGTATTTTGAAGATGTGGCTCATAAAAAGCATCATTCGAGAGACGCAGGACGTGTCTGGAGTCCCTCAAGGGGGACCCAGGTTCCTGTCAGTTTCCTAAGGAAGGCATGACAGCCGAAGTATCCTGAAGAATGAGCAGAAGAGCACCCATTCAAGCAAGCGATGGTAAACATTCAAACATCCTAAGGGAGATGCACAACGAAAACACTAGTTGGTTACTCAAGTAGTAAATAAGGCACAAGGCAAATTGAACTTAAAGAAATAACTAAAGTTTCCATAAGTAAAGTGAACAATCGACCAAGTTCGACAAAAATAAGATGGTCAAACAAGACCAATTACTTCAAACAAGAAAGCATATCACAACCTTCCAGGGACAAATTGAACCATGAAATTAAGATGGTGAGGGACCCAGGGATTCCTATGAATTTTAACTAACCTTCCATCCCCAATGCGCTAGCGGAGTCCAGGAGGAAATAGCAAAATAGTGCTATCTCTGTTTCATGAAAGTCTTTCTCCTAACCAAATGCATAAATAGATCTTTTTTTAGTAGAGGAATCGCAAGATGTAGCTTATACTATAAGCATGTGCCTCTTGTACTAAGAATTATTTATGCTCTTGTTTAAATAAAATTCTTGGATGTTTTTGGTTCCATCAAGGGGCCTGATTATCAAGGAAGCTGCAGGCTTCTCACTTGCAACAACAAGATCACATGGCATTAGAGGACAATAGTTTTTTTCCCACCAGAAATCCCCGCTTTGATGGTCACTATGACCATGGGAGCATGCTGATGGAGAACTTTCTAATATGTAAAGAGTACTGGGATCTTATTGAGAATGGGATTGCTAAACCAGTAGAAGGTGTAGTTCTAATTGATGCACAAATGAAGGTGGTAGACAACCAAAAGCTGAAAGATTTGAAGGAAAAGAATTACCTTGTTCCAGGCAATAGATCGTACCATCCTGGAAACCATCCTCAAGAAGGACACTACCAAAGAGATATAGGACTCCATGAAAAAGAAATATCAAGGCACGACAAGGGTCAAACGTGCACAATTTCAAGCTCTTCGCAAAGATTTTGAGACTCTTCACATGAAGGGAGAGGAGTCAGTCAATGATTTTTTTGCAAGGACACTGTCAGTTGCAAAAAAGATGCGTATTCCTGGCGAGAAAATAGGAGATGTTGCAGTCATAGAGAAACTTCTTCGATCAATGACTTCCAAATTTGATTATGTGGTGTGTTGAGTTGGAAAGCTCATTACTGGTACATGAGAAGAGAATGACTAGTCATGCTTTAGACAAGCCTTGAAAGTTAACATTCATAGAGAAATATCCACTGGGAGAGGCAGAGGACGTGGTGGCTTTCGAGGAAGAAGAGGAGGTAGAGGAGCATTGTTTGACAAGGCAAGTGTGGAATGCTATCATTGTCATAAGCTTGGCCATTTCCAATATGAATGCTGAAGAAGAGATGCTTTTGATTACATCGAAAAAAAGGAGACTAGGTGATACATGGTACTTAGACTCCAGCTGCAGCAATCACATGAGTGGTAACAAACTCTTATTCTCTGATTTAAATGAGACTTTTAGGGAGAATGTGAAGCTTGGAAACAATACTAGTATTTGTGTTATGGGGGAGGGTAATATTAAAATTTTGATGAATAACAACATGCACACTATTACTAGCGTGTTATATGTTCCAGCACTCAAAGGTAACTTGATAAGTCTTCGTCAATTACAAGAGAAGGGTTGTGATACGATCATTCAAAAGGATTGCTGTCAAATTCATCATCCACATAAAGACCTTATTGCACAAGTTAAGATGATAGGAAATCGGATGTTTCCTTACACACTCAGACTCAACATGCTAATAAGATATTTCACAAATCAACAGTATAATATCCTTCATGGCTGTGGCACTATCGATATGGGCATTTGAACTTTAATGGGCTAAAAACCTTGCAGCAAAAGAAAATGGTGAAGGGACTTCCACATATTCAATTTCCCTCAAAGGTTTGTGAGGATAGTATCATTGGCAAGCAGCATCGTGACTCATTTCCTAAAGAGAGCACATGGAGAGCCACATAACCACTGCAGCTAGTCCATTCAGACATTTGCAGGCCAATTAATACAACACTGAATAGCAACAAAAGGTACTTCATTACATTTACTAATGACTACCGTAGAAAAACATAGGTTTATTTTTTGGGGAAAAATCTGGGGCTATTGCTGTATTTAAAAGATTTAAAGGTCAAGTTGAAAAAGAAACTGGCCAATCCATTAAGGTTTTTCGTATTGATCATGGAGGTGAATTTACCTCACATTAATTCACTAACTTGTGTGAGATGAATGGCATTCGTAGACAACTTACTGCAACATACACACCACAGTAGAACGGTGTGGCAGAAAGGAAAAATCGCACAATCCTGAATATGGTCCGAATTGCAAGAAAGAACATTCCTAAGACTGTTTGGCCTGAAGCTGTAAACTGGAGCATTCATCTGTTGAATAGAAGTCCTACACTTGCTATAAAGAATATGACACTAGAGGAATTATGGACTAGGCATAAACCAATTGATCATTTCAGGATATTTGGATGCTTGGCCTATGCACATGTGCCTAACGCAAAGAGAAGCAAACTTGATGACAAAGGGGTGAAATATGTGTTACTTGGTGTCAGTGAAGAATCCAAAGCATAAAGACTATTTAATCCACTCACTCATAAAGTAATCATCAGTCATGACGTTATGTTTGATGAAGACAACAACTCAAATTGGAGTCGCATAAGCAACGAATCAGTTCTTGATTTAGATGCTAATGATGAAAGCAGGACTGAACAGGAAGAGCAATCCCCTGGAGGTAGGTTGTCAGATGTTCCATCAAATGAGCTAGCTGAAATTGGATCTCCAATTATAGATGATCAACGTCCAAGAAAAAGACAACATTGGATGACAAATTATGTAAGTGTGGATGAATTATATGATGATGAAATTATTGCTTATCGTGCTTTATTTGCATATAGTTATCCTATAGTATTTAATGATGTTGTCAAGAATTTAAAATGGAGCAAAGCTATGGATGCAGAGATAGAAGCGATTAAAAAGAATTAATTGGTCTTCTTGAAAGAGGAAAAAACATTGGGGTTAAATGCATCTACAAAACAAAGCTAAATGAGAAAGGAGAAGTTGACAAATTCAAGGCTCGGCTGGTGGCTAAGGAGTATACACAAGAGTATGGCATTGGTTATGCTGAAGTTTTTGCACCGGTTGCAAGACATGACGCCATTCATTTGGTGGTTTCATTGGCAGCACAAAACTCTTAGCCCATTTATCAGCTTCATGTAAAATCTGCATCCCTTAATAGTGAGTTGAATGAGGAAGTCTTCATTGACCAACCTCCAGGTTATGTGCATAAAGGGGGTGAGCATAAAGTTTATAGACTAAAAAAAAAACTATATTTGGACTGAAATAAGCACCTCAAGCTTGGTACAGTCGTATAGATGTTTGCTTCTCAAGGGAAGGCTTCCAAAAATGTCCCTATGAGCAGACATTGTACGTCAAATCTAGAGAGAGAGGTAATTTTATGCTTGTTTGTCTATATGTAGATGATTTGATATTCACTGGGAATGATGAAATAATGTTTGTTGGGTTCAAAATATCTATGATGGATGAGTTTGATATGACTGATCTAGGAAAGATGCATTATTTTTTAGTATTGAAGTGGTGCAATCATCAGCTGGATTTTGCATTGGCCAAAGGAAGTATGCTCAAGAAGTTTTAGAAAAGTTTCAAATGAATGATTGCAATTCTATTCAAAATCCAATTTTTCCATGTTGTAAGCTCACAAAAGATGAAGAAGGAGTAAGAGTTGACAACACTCTTTACAAACAAATTGTTGGCAACTTAATGTATTTATCAGCCACTCGGCTAATCAGCCACTCGGCCAAACATGATGTTTGTGGTTAGTCTCATTAGCAGATTCATGGAAGCTCTAACTAAACTTCATCTTCAAACTGCAAAAAAAGTGCTTCGATAGTTGAAAGGTACTGTTGATTATGGTGTGTTCTACAAGAAAGGAAAAGGAAATCAATTAATTGGTTTTAGTGATAGTGATTATGCAAGAGATTTGGAAGATAGAAAGAGTACATCTGGTCAATTCTTTATGCTAAGTTTATGAGCTGTTTCATGGTCCTCGAAGAAGCAGTAGGTTGTTACTTTATCTACAACTGAAGCTGAATTCATAGCAGCAGCTTCTTGTGCTTGCCAAGCTGTCCGGTTAAGAAGAATTCTTAAAGAGATACATTGCAACTAGGTTGGGCCAACATTGGTCTATTGTGATAATAGTTCAGCTATTAAACTCTCAAAGAATCCTGTGTTACATGGGAGAAGTAAACATATAGATGTTAGGTTTCATTTTCTTCGCGACCTTACAAAATAAGAAGTGGTTGAGCTGGTGTATTGTCAAAGTCAAGATCATATTGCCGATATATTAACCAAACTGTTGAAGCTGGAAATGTTTATGAAGCTACGAGGACTGCTTATAGTCTATTCTATTTCCTCTGTAAACTGATTGTTTGAGTAGCATTCAGTTTAAGGGAGGGTTTGTTAGATATTTAGCTGTTGTTTTCTAGTGTTAATAATCCCTATTTCTCAAGGACTTAGTTAGCATTTGATATATTCTTTTGGAGAACCCCATAAATCAAGGACTATTAGATGTAGGATATTATTTTCCTTGTTTTCCTGTTCAGTTGTTTCAATGAGCCTATTTAAACTTGGTCTCTGATTTCATTCAAAAACAAGTCAATTTTCACAAGTTGTTTACACTACTGTATTCAAAGCTTAGATATTCAACATGTTCTTTGGCACAAGCTGTGGTGCAGACTCCAATTGCTGGTCTTGCATTGCATTGCATAATCTCATATGCCTTGTGTCGCTTGTCCACAAGTTTCATGGCAGGTTTCACATTGGATCATTGCTTTGGAGATTGGTAGGTTTGTTTATTTCTAGAGCGTCCATCCAAACATAAAGGATGCTCTCATGAATACAATTATTTTGCCCTTATCTCTTGGCACTAGGTCAAAAGTGAATGGAAGAAATGAGCTCCAAAAAGTAATTTTCATACCATTTTATTACTCAAAGTCGCATTGCCAACAAACAGAAACAGGTTGATTCTTGAAATCCCTTCTAAGGCCATCTCCAACCCTAGAGGACTAAAATTCAAAATTTCACCCTCCAAAATACAACTATTCATATACTTTAGAGCAACTCCAGCGGAGGGCTGAGCCCAAGGCTGGGGGGAGAAAAAAAAACGACGTTCCATCGAGGATCCCAAGCCCGGGTTGGAAGTGGGACTCACAAAGTCGGGCTGGCCCTCAGGCTAGTTTAGCCTGAGCTTGAGCCCGAGGGATGATGACGTTATGCGTGATGTCATCGCGCGGTTTAAATTTTTTTTACCCAACGGTAAAAAAAATTTAAACTCGCGTGCGCTGACGTCAGCCCTTCTCAAGCTCCAATGGGTAGAAGCCACGTGGCACGCCCCCAGCGCTCCTATCTACTTCTCCTCCTCCAATCCAACGGTTGGCATTTTTTTGGCAATAAAATTATGAAAAAAATCGGAAAAAAAAAAAAAAAAAATTCTATATATTTTTTTCTATAAATACCTATCAATACCCTTCACTTTCAACACCAATCCTCATACATTTTCTTCTACTTCTACTATTATTCACTCTTTATACTCAACATTTTCCTCTCTTTCACCTTCTATTTTTAGTTCTTATCTTTATGGCTTCTTTTACCGAAACCGGAGGGGCGTGGAGCACCATGGAAGATGTTTCCTTGTCTGAGGCTTGGCTCCAAGTTTGTCATTGTCCCATGTCAGGCAATGAGATGAAATTTTTTCATATGTGGAAAAAAATTCATGCCGAATTTTGTGAAAAAATTCCGGGGTCTACTCGTACGGAGATGACATTATCTAGTAGGTGGAAAATTCTCAATAAAGAGTTGGGAAAATGGAGAGATGCCTTGGCAAAAGCGATGGACAACTATAGAAGCGGGGAAAATCGTACTAACGAGGTAAGTATTTTATAATTTTTGTTTTATTAAGTTTAATCTCCTAATATATATATTTTGTTAATATTTATTGCATTTTCAATATTTTGTTAATATTTCTTGCATTTTCAATATTTTGTTAATATTTCTTGCATTTTCAATATTTTGTTAATATTTCTTGCATTTTCAATATTTTGTTAATATTTCTTGCATTTTCAATATGTTGTTAATATTTCTTGCATTTTCAATATGTTGTTAATATTTCTTGCATTTCCAATTGTTTCTTAATTTTCTTGCCCTTCTAATTTATTTGTAAGGTTAATTGCATTTCCATTATTTTTTTTTTGTTACTTGCATATCCAATATATTTTAAATATTTCTTGCATTTCCATTTTTTTGTTAAATAGATGATTCAAGCACAGATGTGGTTCGGTGCAACCGGGGGTGGCAAAAAAAGTTTCAACCATCATGAATGTTGGGAGGTGGTGAAATATTCCAAACGCTTCATAATTATTCCGACGGGTCCCGCCGTTGTGTTAAACGAGACGCCACTCCGTGATTCAATGACATCGGATTCACCTCTCGATTCCCCTATGAGTCAAGACTCACCCATCGAAAAGGAGCCGAGGCCCATTGGCCGAAAGGCTGC
>NW_023010138.1:0-41771 GCF_902201215.1 Prunus dulcis
GGAGGTTTTGACGATGCAATTGAGAGGGGTTATATTACCAGAATTCGAAGGCACATGGACAGACAATCTATATCTGAAATAATATCAACTTCTTCCCAACTTGCTTTCATTTCGGGGTTTCTAGTTGACAACTCATGTTGAAACTCTTTATTTTGCCATGCTTTCTTCCTTAGATGGTATGATTTCCAATTGATGTCTAAATCAAACTGTGATGATTTAAATACTAGTCCATTCCTAATTAAGTTTGTCCAAATTGGAGATATTTTAAAAAAAAATCAATCTAGGCATAAAAAAGAATCAATCAGAGCCAGTTCTCTACTTAGAGCGCAATGGCTTGAAAATGAGTTAAGATTTCATAACGCGCAAGACTTCTATTCCAATTTTATCTGAATCAATTACCTCTTTCTATTGGCCATAACAATACCAATAGCGGCACACTTGTGCAAAACATCATGCAAAATATACACCAGCCCACTAAAGGGCTTTGAATATTTAAAATCATTCATGTAGTTTAAAGTAGAATATCGTTTATATAGAAAAAATTAAATAAAAACAAACCCATACTTTTTGGGGTGAACAAATACAATACTAAATCAACTCTAACCAGAGCTGCTGCCTGTTGGGCATTCTAATATTATGTATAATGCTCACACTACCTCAAGATCTCATAAGATGCAGATAGTATACTTTAAAAATTATAACCTGTCTTCTTCATCAACCCAAGTTCTCAGTGAAAATCATACTAGTATACAATTTGGATAAGACTCTACAAGGCACAAAGTCTGTATTAACAAACACAAATTTTATTTACCACAGATTTCCTAAACAAGGCTCAAACACCTGACAAGATGAAACCATCGAACACAAATTGGTAGCATAGATTTCCTAAAACAGTTAACCACTCCGTAAATTGTTGCATGAAATGTCATTCATCTTTAAAAGAGGGAGGGGGAAGAGAGAAATCTGAGGCACAAAAGACAACAAAGAAAACACAGTGACGATGGGGCCACACAGTCCATAGTTTTCATCATATTATGAAATTATTGACGCGAAGGGGTAGCACAAGAGGGACATATTATGAGAAATACTTCAATTTCCCTGAAGAACCGTCAGGAAACAGAAACATATCAAGATTATAGCACCAACTAATAACATATATTGAGAACTTTTTTCAGAAGAAAATGACATCTGTAAATTTTCAGAACATGTGAAAAACAATACAATACTTAATAAAATTGAATCTTATATTCCCCAGACTATTGAAGAGAACTGACCATTTATGATCCACTACTAATGTAACAATTAGCTAGTAGAGAACCAAATACTACAACTCAATTACTAATCTGTTTCTGTTCGGATTGTATTTACATACTCACACAATTACCTCAAGATCTCATGTAGTGCACATAATCCTATGAAAATTATATTAGTATGGGGTAAGGTAAGTGCATAAAACAGAAAACAGAAAACAGAAAATTCTCCAATTCACAATGCCTGATTTGAACTTACAAGGTTTGACATTGGCCAACCGTATGTAACAAGATTTTGACCAAAACCAAAAAGAAAAACAGGATTAAATTGAGTGTCCATTATGGGACACTCGATTCTCAATTAGACAATGGAATAGGTAAATCTATTATCCTTGTTTCTTTCCTTATGAGGTCCATTTATCCCCATATTTTCTGCCAATATGTGAATTCTTTTATTTTAATACGACCAATATTGAAATCATGCAAAAACAAAAAATTGAAAAAGAAAAACTTGGAGTTCAAACATCTTTGCACCTGAAAATAAGGTTCACCATCATACAAGATAAAACAAGCAATGAAGAATTGGGACCAAAGATTTCTTCAAGAGTATACTTCAGGAAAACGCAAACATTTGGATGGTAACCTTAATATATTGTTCAAACATCTCAGTACCCGAAAATAAGGCTCAAACATCTTAGTACCCGAAAATAAAGCTCAAGCATCAAACAAGATAAACAAGCAATGAAGAATAGGAACTAAAGATGTGCTTAAACACATTTTTAAACGATCTTATACATAATACTAGTGAAAACAAACCTAGGTCACAAACTAACCCAACAACGAGGAAAGAGAGCAAGATATGTTTAGGCACAAAAGATATAGTAAAAACAAAAGAAGACAGAGTAAACACGATACCCATCAGAAAATCAAAACACAAAGACAATATCATGCTCAATTAGAAGACTTACAATGACAATCAGAAAATCAGAACCCAAAGAGTTGACAGCAGTAGTTAAGAAAGGAAAATTCTATTAAAAGTTAAAGAAAAAGCTCTTAAAATGCCTGACTTGCTTCTATCACCTGAAAAAGGGCCCAGGACATATACTGACCATAATTGAATCAAAATCAATTAACACAATGCTAAAATCAGAACAATCCACACACAACCCAAAAGTCCATACATTTTAAAAAATAAGCTTAATGTACAAGTTTTTAGACTGTAGGAAAGGTAAACCAAGTCAAATTTATGGTGTGCCAAGCCGACCTTACTAGTTCTTCTACTCTGCTCCCCATTAGAAATCTGCCCCACTACAGGCTTAGGCACTTCAGAAAGTACATGTTTTTTTTTTTTTTTTTTTGTAAATGATGAGAACCAAGGATCCTGTTTAACATCTCCAAATAAAAATGGTTTCCTATTTTTATTGTTTGGAGTGCCCTCATCAGCTCTGGCAATTGTTTAAAACGTGGAACTTGTAAGGTTTCTGTCTATTTGATTTTCAGTCATTGATGATAATAAAAGAAAATTTGAGTGGACTTCAATTTGTGCTCATGTACATTGACAGAAAACGTTTGAAAAGGTGAAATATTACAATACCAAATGAACTCTAACCAGAGCTGTATACAATTTTATTTACCAGATACGGCAACTTATATAAAAAAATTCACTGCTGCTTGCTGGGCATTCTAATCTATATATAATACTCAAACTACCTCAAGATCTCATAAGATGTAGTCAGTATACTTTAAAACCCACGTACAACCTTTCTTCTTCATCAACCCAAGTTCTCAGTGAAAATCATACTACTATGAAACAAACCTAAATTTTATTTACCACAGATTTCCAAAACAAGGCTCAAAACATCTGATAAGATGAAACCAAAGAACACAAATTGGTAGCATAGATTTCCTAAACAGTAGCCGCTCTGTAAATTGTTGCATGAAATGTCATTAATCTTTAAAACATAACCATAGTGACAGCAACATAAATGAGACCCCAGAAAAAGAAACAAAAAAGGAGGGAGAAATCTAAGCCACAAAAGAAAAAACAAAGAAAACACTGATTGGGTTATTTCATAAATATAAAGGAGAAATGAAGATGGTGTACCTGATTATCAGAGTCACTGAAGCAAATGCCACTGCAGAGTTTAAAAAAGGGGACAGACTCCATAGTTTTCCTTCATATTATGGCATTATTGACGTGAAGAGACAGTACAAGAGGGAAAAAAAATTGTGGGGACCTGACCAGCCAACAACCTTTAAAACTGAACATCTTTGACAAGAAATCCTTATTAAATCAAAACCAACATAAAGATGCAGAAACATTCTTTTACAAGGAATAATTGGTTGCTCAAGATGCTAAATATTCTGGCTTGCATCATTATCATTCTTTATTAAACCAAAAGGAAGAAAGAAAAACTAGCACAATGATAAGCTCAGAAAGCAATGTACTCGGAACAAAGAAAAATAAACTTTATGAACAAGCACATACTTTGCTAATGTTTCCAAGATATCTGGATGTCTAGGATTGCATCAGGCAGAGACAACTATATCCACATTGGAAATCTCATCTATAACAAATTAGAAAGTAAAATGTAAAAGAGATTCCCTAATAATAGCAAGGTTCTAAGTTATCTATAACAAAATAGAAAATCCTGTTGAGGTGGCTCTCAATGAAAGCATCAATTTGTGGGATGTGAATTCCACAAACACTTTGAGATGTCTCAATTAAAAGAATGCAACTCAGTCCCTTGCACACCAACCTTCTCAACCATTCCTATTGATCTTAAAATGTGAATCTAAGCCAATAGCTCCTTTGTATCTACACGTGATGATCTTCACCGCATTATAAAAGTACTAACTTATCAACCCATGGTCTATAGCCAAGAAATTTAACTTATCGTCACCTCCCATGTACATGCTCAAAGATCTCATCGTCTTTGAGAGGCATATACAGATCCCTCTAAGCCAAGTAGGAAGTATTTGAAACAAAAAAACAAAAATGGATTATAGCATCCAAGACATCACTATAGAAGCTATTACAAAAAGATCACTGCACAGACCTTTTTATAGCACTTTAATAAATGATTGTGATACATTATGTTAATGAAAGTAGCAGTTTCTTAAGAACAATGTTAGCTAAGCATAAAGCAAAGATAATGAATCATTTATTGTATGGAAGGTCACAAGAAAACCTATTAGAACAATCAATAATGGAATTTTCACTCCATTTTCCTTTTCAAGTTAACAAAAACAAATATTATCTATAATATAAAATCTTTAGCAATTTTACCTGAAATAGCCATGATATAACCCTTATTGAAGATTATTGAAGAGATGATGAAGGCCACACAACTCCAACAGCAATGCAAACTGCAAACTGTACCAGCCACCAAGCCAAAAGAAATTGAAAGAAAAAACCATTATAAGAAGCAATCCCAAGCTTCTATACTAGCTCAAACGAAATTTGGATAAGTGCAGGGAATAGCAAACTGAAAACTCTACAGGGCACAAAGTGTGTATTAACAAACACAAATTTTATTTACCTAGCTTTCCTAAACAAGGCATAAACACCTGACAAGATGAAACCAACAAACACAAATTGGTAGAATAGATTTCCTAAACAGTAGCAGCTCTGTAAATTGTTGCATGAAATGTCATTCATCTTTAAAGCATAAATTTAGAGGTGAAACGGAGCTGGGGTACCTGATTATCAGGGTTACTGAAGCAAATGCCAATGCTGGGGTTAGACGAGTGGGGCACACACTCTATAGCAACAACCTTCGCAACTGAACAGCTTATACAAGAAATCATTTTATTTGTACAGATGCGAAACACTTATTCATCATTTCATTCCTTTAATAAATCAAAACAGACTTAAAGATGCAGAAACCTGATTAGCTGGAGTTTGGAATTTCTCTATGGTTTACGTTCATAGGGAAAGAAAAGCTGCTGCTGATGCACCTTCAAAGATGGGGAATTGTCTCCAAGTTCTTGATAAGCTTCCGTGTGATTTGATTTCAGTTTTATTGCAAACTTACATACTTTTGTCCCTCATGCCCAAACCATTCGCTCTCAGTTGCATTAGCCATCAAATAGCAATCACACAAAAACTGGCACAAAAAAAAAACGAAATAAACAATACAAAGAGTAGAGAGAGAGAGAGAGCACAATGGTCCACTTCATCTGACACGTACAATGATATGATATGTATAATGTATATGGCCAATGAACATGGATAGTACACACAAACACACACAACAGAACATACACACTTTATCTTCTGTTGTATCCTGGAAAAAGTTCCAAGAAGTAAAACATTTTAGAAACGATATCCACATTGGAAACCTCATCTATAACAAATTATATCCTGGAACACACACATGTTATCTTATATGCACCATAACAGTGCATACTTTGCTAATTTGTCCAAGATATCTGGATGTGTAGGATTGCATCAGGCAGATACAACTATATCCACATTGGAAACCTCATCTATAACAAATTAGAAAGTAAAACTTAAAGAGATTCCGTAATAGCAAGCTTCTAAGTCATCTATCTTGTCGAGCAGTGGGTTATATTCCAAATCTGGCATCTCAACAATAAAAAATCAGAATTACTATAGTATATATTCAACTACCATATACAACAAATAACAGAGGCAAGGTGGCTTGTAACCTATGCCTCATTTTCCTTGTAAACTCTAACCTGTACTTCATGAGCGGATCTCACCTTCCTCCCAATCGCCCTCCTGCCAGCAGATCTCGCCTTCCTCCCAATCTCCATTCAGAAACGCCTCCTCGTCCTGACCCTGCAACTCGTCATCTTCCTTGAGGTACAAACCCAAATGCTTAAGAGGCAATCCAAGGTAGACCTTTTCACTGCCACAGCCACACAGAATCTCAAGTTGTTTGAGATCCTTTAAAGGGTCCTCAAATTGGACTGACTTCTCCATGTTCAAAATAGCAAGGCGAGCCGATTCCCTTTGCTCCATCCGATGCATCAATTTTCTCCTTGGTGGAGAATCAGGTAGACCCTTTAGTATCTTGTTTGCTTTCCGTATTGTACCTGCAAATCGCATCTTGAGCGACTGAATTCGCCTAGCCTTACATGGAGAAAGATTGTCTGTGGCCTGATACATGGCTTGATGAACAAGGGTATTGTCTGTGGCCTGATACATGGCTTGATGAACAAGGGTGCCCAAGTCGTCATCTTTGGTTGACTTAACTGAGTGAGAATCAGAAACCCCAACAACCCCTTGACTTTGCATAAGAACCGTACAAGCAGAAGAGCTCTTGCCATTTGGTCTCCGTTCGGGCAGAGGAGGAGTAGGAGGAGGACAAGCAGCATTTGACATTTTCTCCTCGGCTTCTTTCCATTGGGTCTCAAAAACCCCACTGAGATGCTTGGCTGCTGCACGATTTCTACTCCCAAGGGGGAAATATCTGAAAGCGTTTGAGAAGATAAGCCTGATATCAGCAGCAAAGTCATCAGCGCTGGAGTAGACACCCCTCTCCAATTTCGATTTCACAGTACCCAAATCCATCGGCCTCCAGATTTCGTCGAAATAACCCGGCAGATTCTCAGCCACAGGATCAACAACAGGCTTGTTGAAGTAGCTCGCATGGCCGAGGTTCATCAGAGAAGCCAAGACCTTAGAACAATCCAACGTCTCTTTTGAAGCAGACGAAGCCAAACCTTTGACTTTGCACAGAGGAAGACCAACAGTCGACTTTTCCTTCCGTTGGGTCTTAGAAACCCTAGAAGACCTCTTCCTCTTCTGGGTTTGACAGATTTCATCAAAACCCTCTTCTGATTCCGGGTTGGCATTTTTTGTAGCAGACGAAGCCAAACCCTTGCACAGAGGAAGACCAACAGTCGACTTTTCCTCAACGGCTACATTCCGATGGGTCTCAGAAAACCCAGAAGACCTCTTCCTCTTCTGGGTTTGACAGATTTTATCAAAACCCTCTTCTGATTCCGGGTTGGCATTTTTTGTAGCAGACGAAGCCAAACCCATGCACAGAGGAAGACCAACAGTCGACTTTTCCTCAACGGCTACATTCCGTTGGGTCTCAGAAACCCTAGAAGACCTCTTCCTCTTCTGGGTCTGACAGATTTCATCAAAACCCAGATCTTCTGATTCTGGGTCGGCATTTTTTGTAGCAGACGAAGCCAAACCCTTGCGCAGAGGAAGACCAACGGTCGACTTGCCCTCAACGGCTACATTCCGTTGGGTCTCAGAAACCCTAGAAGACCTTATCCTCTTCTGGGTCTGAAACTGAAACTCAAAGGAACCAAAACCATCCTCCAATTGTCTGCGCTTTATAGCAGACCACGCCATTCTTGATTTCAGAACCCAAAATTTCACACAGTCGTTACAGAGAGAGAACCCAGAAAATCACTCGCTCAATCGTTGCAGAGAAAATCAATGGCTCAATCGTTGAACTCAATACTCTCGCTCGATCACTTTCGCTTACTTTTTGCAGAGAAACAGAGAGAGACAGACAGACAGACGAAAAGAAGAGGGAATGTATTGTTGTGGCGCTATTTTGGTTTTCAAAATCTAAAATGAAAGGCCGGTGTAATAACTCGTGACTCAGTTGCTGAGTTGTTGGGCGTAAAAAAGTAAAAAGTAAAAAGAACGCGGAAACACCAGCTGTTTAATTAAATGCATATCATTAAACCCATTTAAACCAACACAAAATTTAAAAGAAGATAGTTTGATTTTAGGGAGCTTTAGTAAAATGGGGGCTGAAATTATTAAAAAAAATCTCACATGGAATGCACTTTGGAAGCATATTCAAAAATTATTTAATACATAATAAATGAGTGTTGAAGTTTCTATAAATTACATTTCTACCATTAATTATTTTAAAACAAGTCCAGCCCAATTTTTTTTTAAAAACCCAAACTTTAAAATATATATATATATATATATATATATATACGAAAATCAAGGAGTTGTCCTTACGACCCTTCTCCACTGAACCTCCGTACACTGTTAATACCATGTCATAAAAGTACATTGTTAATACCATTTCATAGAAGTACATTATTAATACCATGTCATAGAAGTACACTATTAATATCATGTCATTGATGTACATTGTTAATACCATTTCATACAAAAAATTTAAAAAAAACCCAAAAAAGCCCAATAAGACATCATATATCTTTTTGCAGAAATCACCTCCAATTATCCATAGTTCCACCACATATAATCGCAAAGGCAAAAGGAAATAACTCTACATATACTGTTAATACTATATATAATCAAGATCTCATAAGATGAAGATAGTATACTTCAAAAATTATAACCTGTCTTCTTCATCAACCCAAGTTCTCAATGAAAATCATACTAGTATACAATTTGGATAAGACTCTACAAGGCACAAAGTCTCTATTAACAAACACAAATTTTATTTACCACAGATTTCCTAAACAATGCTCAAACACCTGACAAGATGAAACCATCGAACACAAATTGGTAGCATAGATTTCCTAAAACAGTTAACCACTCCATAAATTGTTGCATGAAATGTCATTCATCTTTAAAAGAGGGAGGGGGAAGAGAGAAATTTGAGGCACAAAAACCAACAAAGAAAACACAGTGACGATGGGGCCACACAATCCATAGTTTTCATCATATTATGAAATTATTGACGCGAAGGGGTAGCACAAGAGGGACATATTATGAGAAATACTTCAATTTCCCTGAAGAACCGGCAGGAAATAGAAACATATCAAGATTATAGCACCAACTAATAACATATATTGAGAATTTTTTTCAAAAGAAAATGACATCTGTAAATTTTCAGAACATGTGAAAAACAATACGATACTTAATAAAATTGAATCTTATATTCCCCAGACTATTGAAGAGAACTGACTATTTATGATCCACTACTAATGTAACAATTAGCTTGTGGAGAACTAAATACTACAACTCAATTACTTATCTGTTTATGTTCGGATTGTATATACGTACTCACACAATTACCTCAAGATCTCATGTAGTGCACATAATCCTATGAAAATTATATTAGTATGGGGTAAGGTAAGTGCAGAAAACAGAAAACAGAAAATTCTCCAATTCACAATGTCTGATTTGGACTCACGTGGGCATGTTTGGTAGGCCTCACTCCCTTGGACTGTGCTAAATAGGACTTGAAGCCCATGTTTGGTAAGACAAGGGACTAAGTTAAATGGGATTGTGGAGTCCAACAGTAAAAAAACCTCCTCGCTCGCCTTAGAGCAAGTCCAGCAGCTAAAGCTGGACTCTGGCTGGGAAGGGGGGGTTTGGGAGAAAAATGGGTTTCCAACCAAAAGGCAGCCTGGGCAAGAGGTGGGGGCCACGAGACTGGGCTAGCCCAAGGTGGAGTTTGGCCCGAGCAAGAGCCCGAGGGTGGTGACGTCATGACTGACGCCAAGCTGGCGTCCTCAGCTTTCAAATTTTTTTTACCGTTGGTGCGTGCATTGCACGCGCCAACAGCTACCTTACACTTGTCGGCCTATTGGATCTCCGATTCAATTTTTTCCTTCAATCCAACTACAGCCAATTTTTCTGCAATAAAAAAATGAAAAAAATTCGAATTTTTTTTTAAAAAATACACAAAAATTAATGAAATTTTTTTGTATAAATACCAACCAATACTCTTCACTTTTAACACCAAATCCTCTTACATTTTCTCTCCTTCTACTATTATTCACTTTCTACACAATATTTTTTTCACTTTCAAGTTGTATTTTTCTCTATCATATTATGAGTTCTTCTAGTGAAAATGGAGGGGCATGGAGCATGATGGAAGATGTTAGCTTGTGTGAGGCTTGGGTCCAAGTTAGTCATTGTCCCGTAACGGGCAATGAGATTAAATTTTCCCATATGTAGAAAAAAATTCATCAGGCATTTTGTGAAAGGGCAATTGGTTCGACACGTACAGAAATGGCATTATTTAGTATGTGGAAAATTCTTAATAAAGAGTTGGCAAAAGCGATGGACAACCATAGAAGCGGAGAAAACCTTAGCAGTGAAGTAAATTATTTGTCATTTTCGTTCTATTAATTTCTATGTCATATTAATTTTTATTTAAATGTTTCTTGCAATTTATATATTTTGTTAATATTTATTGTATTTTTTTTATACATGTTGCATTTTTTTTTAAATTTATTGCATTTGCATTAGTATTTTTTTACATGTTACATTGCCAATATTTTTTTTAAGTTTCTTGCATTTCCATTTAATTTTTTTTTTATAGATTATGCAAGCACAAATGTGGTTTGGTGCTACTGGGCAAGGGGAAAAAAGTTTCAACCATACCCATTGTTGGGAGGTGGTGAAGAATTGTAAGAATTCCAAATTATTCCAACGGGTCCAACGGTAGTGTTGGACGAGACGCCACTCCATGAGACGTCGGCATCGTATTCACCTATGGATTCCCCGATGAGTCAAGACTCACCCATCGAAAAGGAGCCAAGGCCTATTGAGAGGAAGGTGGCAAAGGCGAAGAGATAGAGTAATTCTAGCAAGAATACATCTAAATTTTTGGAGGAACTTTCAAAGCACCAAGCCATGAGAATTGAAATGGACTTGAAACAACAAGAGCACGATATGGCTATTCAACTAGAATATGCAAAAGAAAGGGAGTATGTACGCGAACAAAACATTGAAAAAAAAGATCGGGAAACCATGGCCATGGATACAAGTCATATGTCCCCTGAAACAAAACAATTTTGGAAGCTAGAACGAAGGGATGTTATGAGACGAAGACTTTTTCGTGATGATGGACCTAGCAACACGGATTGGTTAAATGATGAAAACCATTAAAATTGTTTGCTTGCCTTTCATGTCTTAGTTTACTTGCCTTTGATTTTATTGTATTTTTTGTTTTGTTTAATTCATGTATTTTATTTTATTAGTTGTATTGCTTCTCTTTTAGTGAATAAAGAAAATATTCAACAAAATTCCTTTTTATTCAAAACATTCCATACATAAAAAGCAAACCATAACCAAAGCTTAAAAAATAAACAAACCACAACCAAAGCATAAAAAATAAACAAACCACAACCAAAGCATAAAAAATAAACAACCCATAACCAAAGCATAAAAAATAAACAACCCATAACTAAAGCATAAAAAAAACAAAGCATAACTAAAAATACAACATAAACATAATAAATTTTAAAAAAAACATCTTCACTTCACTTCATTCACCTTCATTGCCTTTCACCGCCCATAAATGCTCCATCAAGTCAACTTGACGGCGTTCATGAATATACGATGATTGCATCTCCGTGTAGCGATCAATCATACGGGGCATGAAACTACCGTCTCTAACCAACGGTTCATGCTGCATTGGTTCTCCATTTGGCCTCACTGGTTTTTCATAAATTCGTGTTAGGGCCGTGTCCATGGGATTTGGTTCATACACTTCATCAGCATCGTAATCATATTCATCTTCCACAATCATGTTATGGAGGATGATACAAGTCATCATTATACTCCTAAGTACCTCCCCGTCAAATAGACGCGCCGCGCCCATGATAATAGCCCACCGAGCTTGAGGGATACCAAAGCATCTCTCAACATCTTTTTTGTACCCCTCTTGATAGCGAGCAAAAAAATTTTGCTTATGGGATATGGGATGTGGAATTGTTTTCACAAATGTTGTCCACCTCGGGTAGATGTCATCAGCTAGATAATACCCATTCTGGTAGACAGTACTGTTGATTTCATATGTGATATTTGGGCTTTACCTCTCAAAACATCATTGAACACCGAGGATTGACCCAGGACATTCAAATCGTTTTGAGATCCGGCAACTCCAAAGAAAGCGTGCCAAACCTATGTATCAAAACCAGCAACTGCTTCTAGGATGATACTTTTCTGCTCTTTTCTATTTCTGTAATCCCCTTGCCAAGCAGTTGGACAATTTTTTCACTGCCAGTGCATGTAGTCAATGCTACCAATCGTGCCAGGAAATCCTCGAGACTCAACTTTTTGGAGAAGCCGTTGCAGGTCCCTGGGCGTAGGTCTGCATAGGTAGTCTCTGGTGTACAGAGTTTCCACTACATTACAAAATCACACCAAGCTCTCCAAAATAGTGGACTTCCCCATCCGGGCAATCTCATCCACTTGATCAACAGATGACCCATACGCCAACATTCGTATCACAGCTGTGAACTTTTGCTTAGGAAGAAGTCCCAAATTTCCAGCACAATTTTTCTTTTGAACAAAATATTCATCATAATTGCAAATATCATGCATGACTTTATTGAACAAATGAGGTTGCATTCTATATCTCCCTCGAAAATAAACATCAGAGTACAGAGACTGTGGGATAAAATAATCTTCCAGAAGATTCTTACCCCAAGAATGTCTACGTTTGTCCACATTCGGGCCACGGCCTTCTCGTGAACCACGGCGACTCTAGTTTTCTTCCTCCAGCAAAGCAATTGCTATGCCAAGTTGCTCATCTAGTTCTCTCTGCACCCTTTTGCTTGTAGCTCGTCTACGCATTCTTTCTCTAGTTTTCGCTCTTGCCTCTCCAAAACCTCTTGCATGTCTGCCATTGAGAATGGAGAATGAAATCTAAAATATGAGAAATTGAAATGTAGAGAAGAACTGGTGTAAGAGGTATGAGCTGAACCTCTAGTTTTATAGAAAAATTTAGACAGATAGATATGACACGAGGCACAATCTTAGAGAGTGAAAATCTTATCTGAAATTTTAAATTCAAATGAAATTTGAAATTTGAAATTTATCTGACATTTGAATTTCGAAATGTATATGAAATTTTAAAATTTGAATTTATCTGAAATTTAAAATTTGAAATGTATCTGAAATTTGAAACCGAAAATCTTATCCGATATGAATAGTATTGACACGTAGGAACCCAAAAATCTTATCCGAAAATATTATCTAAATTAATTGTTTAAGTAAACAAAGTTGTGAAAAAAATAAAAAAAATGATTAGTATTTGCCATGGCAAGCCTAAACTACTGGAAACACATTTTGCTGAGGGGGGCTAAGGCAGCCACTATTCACGTGAATAATAGCTGCCCTAGGGCTCCCCTTGCCATGGAAAGGGGCTAACTGGTGGAAATGCTCTTATACAGAGAGCCTAAAATTTGGTTATCAAAATAAGCCCTTCGCTGAATTGAGAACACGCGACTCTGGCTCGTTCGCGACTCTGGCTCTCTCTCTCGTTCTCGTTCTCGACTCCGGCTCTCTCTCTTTCTCTCTCTCTCGTTCGCGACTCTGGCTCTCTCTCTCGTTCTCGTTCTCGACTCCTGCTCTCTCTCTTTCTCTCTCTCTCGTTCGCGACTCCGGCTCTCTTTCTCATATGCTCTCTCTCTCTGCAACATTTTTCAAAGGTAATTTTTCATGGGTATTGCTTTTTCTTTGGGAGTTATTGAGAAATTTCATTGTTAGGTTGTTTGTTGGGTTGTTATTTTCTATCTATCATTTGTTTGGTTGCTGGGAATTTTAGGCAAGAAAAAGGAAAAATCTTTCTTTTTTGTGTTTATGCTGTTATAGATTATATAATAATTAGTGGCTTCACTTAAGTTAAGCGGATAATGGAAATAGAATTAAAAAATTTAGCTGCATGTGTCATTTTAGATTCAATTTCTGAGCAACCAAATAGTGCATTAGGGTTTGAATGTGGATATGTGTATTTCTGTGAGAAATTTCTTTCACTTTGCTTCACTTTTGCTGTAGTATTTCTATGTTTTGCTTCACTTTTGCTGTAGTATTTCTGTGAGAAATTTCTTTGTTTTGGATAGCAATTCAAAAACTATACTATTTCTAAAAATGGACATCCATTTTAGAAATTAGAGTTGTATCCTGATTTTTTTAAGTTAAACTTCTGTTTACAGGGCATATTGGCTTGTTTGGATCTGTGTGGGTTTAAATGTTTCAATTGTTTCCATTGTTTGGATCAGTCAGCCAAGTACTTGTTTCCTCTGTTATATTGCAGTTTTTGGATCATATTGGATTATTACAGTGAAGCTATTTATGCTTGGTTGTAGAGGTGTTTTGTAGAGGTGTTTTGTTGTCACTGCTTGAATCATTGAATGGGCTTGAAGGCCAAGTTGGTTAGTGAAATTTTAGTTTCTCCATTGCTCTATTTGGCATAGTAAAATCACTTACTCAAAAACCTACCTAGCTCTATATTTGGTTCACTAATTACTAGTCATGCCTAACACTAGTCTGCAGATCATGATGTTTTGTTTTTCTGGTGTTCCTGTGATCTTCTTGGCCACTCTTGTTTTTGTTCTTCTGTATTTTTTGCTTTTCCTGGTATAAAAGTTCTTTTTTTTTTTTTTTTTATAAATAAAATGAAGTTGGATCATGGTATTCAAACAGGACTTGTTGGAGGCACACCTATTGTAAGGATATCATCAGAGGCATATTGTGGATGGTGAGTGGTTGCTATCACTATTGTTTGATTACACATGGGCTAAGAATCTTGTTCTGTTAATAACATTGTTCTGTTTAGATTCAAAGATTTTGTTTTGTTATTCTTAGGGTTGAAAATTTACCTCATTGACCCTATAATAATTTTGTTTTTGGAGTTGTATTCATTTTTTTTTTTTTTTGGTAATCCGATTATGGAATGCGGATATTATTGCAATGCCTTGTTGAGAACTTGCTTGTCAGTTGAGCGATTGCAGGTATGGTTATGCAAATTGTGTTATAATATTAAACTGAATTATTGATCTCTAATCTACAATTGATTTTGAGTATGACTGAAAAGATTATTGGGCAATTAGTGTCTGGATGGTTGTGTTATAATATGAAATCTGATTTTTGTTAATGAACTGCTCAAGAATATGATTTTTCATATATGGATTTTGGAAAATTCTTGTGTTGGTTGAGTTATACAATGAAATCTCAATTTTATCTTGAGTATAAACTGCTCGCCAATATGATTTTGCAAATATGTATATTGGGCGATTTGAAGTGATATCTTATGCAAATTTAGTACCTTACACTTTTTAATCTTATGTTCATATTAATGTTGTTTATGTTTCCATTTTATATGCTCTTTTCATGTTTATTTCAGTATGTGAGACTTATGAAACGGAAGAACACCTACACCAAAACGCAATTGGACAAAGTTCAAGATGAATGAGCAAGTCATATATTAGAGTGGCTTTTTGTTTGAAATAAGCATTCTCCCTTCATTTTAAATGTATTTTTGTTGCTAGTATGTTGCTTAAAGACAAGTATGGATCATATATGGGGTTGGAAAATTTGTGATTTATGGAAGTGTTGGATATATAATTGATGTATGGATGTATTTAAATTTATATATGGTTTTTAATGTGCAATGGGCAACACTACTTGATATTGTTCATAACAACCTCAATTTTTGCACAAATAAATAAAATTTAAAATTTAAAATAACAACAATACTCATAAGACAATTGAGTGGTGGTCGGTGGTTGTTACTGATATATTAATCAAATTCTTTGTGTTTGCATACAAGTAAAGACTTAATTATTCATAAACTTGATGGAATTTATAACCTTAATAACAAACAAAAAGTCTTTGGTTTGGAGGAAAAGAAATGTACATGTGAATTTGGTAATTATAATAACCAAAAAAAAAAAACTTACATTTAATTATTTTTAAAATTTTAAAATAATTATTTTTTAGTCCAACACAACACCAAACATAGGTCTTCACTATTTCTACAATCCAGCTTCTTAGTCCGACACAGCATCAAACGTAGGTCAGTACTTAATCCGGCTTAGGCCAATCCGAGCTAATCCTAAACAGTCCCAGGATTTAGTCCAGTCCATGACAGTCCGCAGTGCCAAACGACCCCACAAAGTTTGACATTGGCCAACCGTATGCAACAAGATTTTGACCAAAACCAAAAAGAAGAACAGGATTAAATTGAGTGTCCATTATGGGACACTCGATTATCAATTATGCAATGGAATAGGTAAATCTGTTATCTTTGTTTCTTTCGTTATGAGGTCCATTTATCCCCATATTTTCTGCCAATATGTCAATTTTTTTATTTTAATGCGAGCAATATTGAAATCATGCAAAAACAAAAAATTGAAAAAGAAAACCTTGGAGTTCAAACATATTTGCACCTGAAAATAAGGTTCACCATCATACAAGATAAAACAAGCAATGAAGAATTGGGACCAAAGATTTATTCNAGAGTATATTTCAGGAAAACGCAAACATTTGGATGGTAACCTTAATATATTGTTCTCTTAAAATATATATTGTTCAAACATCTCAGTACCCGAATAAATCTCCAACCAGTACCCGAAAATACAGCTCAAACATCTTAGTACCCGAAAATAAAGCTCAAGCATCAAACAAGATAAACAAGCAATGAAGAATTGGAACCAAAGATGTGTTTAAACAAAATTTTAAACGATCTTATACATAATACTAGTGAAAACAAACCTAGGTCGCAAACTAACCCAACAACGAGGAAAGAGAGCAAGATATGTTTAGGCACAAAAGATATAGTAGAAACAAAAGAAGATAGAGTATACATGATACCCATCAGAAAATCAAAACACAAAGACAGTATCATGCCCAATTAGAAGACTTATTACAATGATAATCAGAAAATCAGAACCCAAAGAGTTGACAGCAGCAGTTAAGAAAAGAAAATTCTATTAAAAGTTAAAGAAAAAAAAGCTCTTAAAATGCCTGACTTGCTTCAATCACCTGAAAAAGGGCCCAGGACATAAACTGACCATAATTGAATCAAAATCAATTAACATGACGCTAAAATCAGAACAATCTACACGCAACCCAAAAGCCCATACATTTTTAAAAATAAGGTTAATGTACAAGTTTTTAAACTGTAGAAGCGTAAACCAAGTCAAATTTATGGTGTGCCAAGCCAACCTTAGTTATTCCACTCTAATACACATAACAGTTAGAAACTATAGAGCAGGGATAGTATAATTAGAGATCAATCAGTAACAGAAACTGCGTCTGCTCCCCATTAGAAACACTGCCCCACTGCAGGCTTAGGCACATTAGAAAGTACATGTTTGTGTGTGTGTGTGTGTGTAAATGATGAGAACCAAGGATCCTGTTTAACATGTCCAAATAAAAATGGTTTCCTATTTTTATTGTTTGGAGTGCCAAATCACATACCAAATGGATGCTTGGTAATAAACCAAAATGAAGCTATTGATCTGCAAAACAGATAAATAAGTTTAAACAAACAAACAAAGGCATAGTCACACAAAGACTCAATGACAGGACCCGACCCAATTTCCACTTTGGAATTCGAGCCAAGTCCTGTGCGTGTCCGACATCTAGCGAATGTCGGGCACCAAGGACCTTTTAACCCTTCTTAATTTAAATTTTTTTAACTTCCCTTAGACTTCTGCCGAAATTTTGGCAGAGTCTCCCCTGTATTTTGACCACTCTCAAAATTTTCCACCTGTTAAACAATCAATAATTTCACACTAACTGCCAGAATATCTCAAATAACCAATCTTAACTCTAGTTCCTCAGTTTCAACTAGATATCAGAGCATTTTTTTTCTAAATTTTTCAGGGTTTCAAGGGTTTTCTACGAAACTCTACCTTACGTGGTGATGCGGAAATTTTGCATGGCCCGGTGGTGGATCCCGTGCACTTTTACGGCCTGGGGGCGAAAAACAGGTTGAAAAATGTGAGTGGACAAAAATAAGGTTCTTAAAAACAACTTTATAACCATAATAACCCCCATTGTAAAAGTAGTTAAATAAAGCTGAATACGTACTCTCCATTGAAAGCATACTAAACTCAAGGCATTCTATATAAATCATATTCAAGCTCGAAAAGTTTCGCACAAAAGCACTGAAATCAAAGCTTGCATAAAACACTGAAATCAAACTTGTATAAAAGTTCTGTACTCAAACCTTGCATAACTGAACAAATATATAAAGATATAGAATGCGCAAATATCAAAGAAACTGGTTTGAAATAGCTGAAAATCATAACTGAATAAAAGAGCTGAAAATCCTTTGAAAATACCACCTATTTGTACCCCTGTCATATCCGTCAATTCCCCTGGCAGGTCTCGGGCGCCACGCAGTCCACCCGAGCCGCAAACTGGCGAAATCAGGGGACTATGATCAGCCTGATCTGCCGGCAGATTCCTCGAGGACACCAAGTCAACTCGAGTCGCTCTGGCAGGATGCAGGGGACCGTAGTCAGCCTGATCCGCAATCCTGGCAGGTCTCGGGGACACAGAGTCAACCGAGCTGCAATCCTGGCAGGTCTCGAGACACCAAGTCTGCCGAGCCGCAAATCCTGGCATTCACGGTCCGAGCGTCCCCGTAACTCGTGAGGCAAAGTCAAGTGCACTGACATAAGCTGAAATCGGACTAGATGTCCATAGACATCGGTCCAACTCTGGGTAATCACCAAAGAAAATGGGTACGAGGTGGTTTTAAAATAAATTCCTTTAGAAAAAAATATATGAGTAATAACTGTAAAGCTCAAGTTGTGCTGCGGTCTCAACTGATTCCAACCTCAAACTCTGTTTCTATAACTGGTAAATAAGCAGCACAGACTTATAGAACTATTTATGTACTAATCATGTTCGGAACCACAATAAAGCTTACTCAAGATCAAATATAAAGAAATTTATTCAAATAAACTCATTTATAAAACTCATTAATATAAAATCAATAGAAAATCACTTATGAAATCTTATTTATAGAAATCCTTTATATAACTCATTTATATAAAATAATTCGTGAAAGAAAGTTCACTCACAGATGGTCCGAGCTCAATGGACCCTTCGAAGGTCCCTCCTGCAGGTCGACTGGACCTCTGGTGCCTTACTCGATCGATTTGGTGAAGAATTGAAGGAGAAAATCGAGCTGGAAGTTTGAACTGGAATCGGTGAACATCCATCGGAAATTGTGATTTTTCGACCAGCTCAGGGCGGCCCCGGGGTGGAGGTCGGTCAGGTCTTGACGGCGAGAGGGAGGCGGAGCCGATGGTATCCTCGCCGGAGATCAGCTCGGCCTGTGGTGGCTGGGCCGTCGCCTAGAAGTCGAACGGTCGCACTGCTGAGTGCGACGGGAGAGGAAGAGAGGAGAGAGAGAAGAACTGATGGGGGAGAGGAGAGAGAGGGAAATAAAAATCTGACTTTTTGACCAAATTACCATTTTGCCCTTCGCGGTATTTAGACCATATCTTCTTCGTTACAACTCCGATTCGGGTCTACTCCATGTCTACGAACTCGTTTCACCGCGCTCTACTCAATGGCGTAAGCGAAATTTCCAAATTCTTTTTTGATTAAAAAGTCAAATTTTCCCCCTATTAAAATATGCGAAGGCAAACTTGTCTTTTTGCTAAAAGATATTTTCTTTACTTCTTAGATATTTTCTTTCTTTTTAGATATTTTGGTTTGGGTTATTACACTCAATCTTAGGGTTCAAATACTAAAACAATTTATTCAACATATGAAGATGATATAACTTGGATTAAATATCATCCAATTTGTTTCTTTCTTAGAAGATCTGCATTAGAAGGTCATAGCGTTTTCAGTCAAAAGAAAAAGGAATTTCACAGAAAGTTGAAATAGAAGTAACTCAAAGAAAGCATTTTCTTCACCTAGCTGCTTCTAACCCTTCAACTCCTTTGCCAAAAGAATCCCCGGAGAAAACAAAAGAAGAACAAAAATCAAAGCCTAATCTGGACACAACTCTAAATAAATGAATTAATGAGAAAAGCAAAGATGAAGAGGAGAGCACCGAAAAACTGCAAGCAACTAAAATGAACTGCTGATTATGAATATAACAAAGCTTCTTGAAGCAGACCCATCTAAGCTTATAATCTGCAGTGGAAAAGAGAATGAGAAGAATGCCCAAGCATCCATCCCAATACTCTTACATGGAAAAAAAAAATGCACGATTCAGAATTCTGTAACAGAAATTGACACATTAAATCTAACACAAATAACATGTTATCTAAAACTCAAACAAATTAATACAACACTCGAAAAGCAAAAATACCACTCGACATTCAAAATGTCATCTATGAATGGCACATAACTTGTCCCTCTCAATGTCAGTACACAATCCAAAACTGGAAGCACCGTGTTACTTGGAGTGTAACACCAAAAAAGTGGCCTGAAAATGGAGTCTCACTCCGTGGTCATAATATCCAGCTTCTTTCCAGTCGAATTCTTTGTGTAAAGGACAACTGCCATTTTTTGAATAAGCACTTGACGTAATCAGAGAAATCCAACTCAAAGGTTGCAAAGATTCATGACCAATGATGTGCGATAACTGGTATAAAACTATGAATAGCACACAATAAACAACAGAAAGAAGAAATCTTGATACAATTAACATGACTATTGCAAATACAAAAAGAAATAAATGAGCAAAACTCTGCTGCACAATTCTCTCCACTAGCGTAGAGGCTTCTTGAACAGAAAAAAAAACGAAGCAAGTACAAGTCCTGGCGAAGCTCTGTCATCAAACCTCCAATGAAGCAACTCGTGAGAAACTCACCACCACCATTGTCTCGAATGCCCATATGGTAGCCAAGATCAAAATCAGAGTCACTGAAGCAAATGCCTACTTCTTCAGCGTCTGCTGCTATTGAATGACGAAGGTGGTTTTCCCGTCCTTGCGATTTCTAATTGTTCGGACAAAGCTTTCTGTTGATTATCTAATTCTATTAAATTATTTTTCAAATTTAATACGCTTGTTTCGAAGCTATCTGATAGTAATCTTAACTTTATTTCAACCTGAGTTAATTGACTCTTTAAACTATCTACATTGGTATTTAGAGGTTCTAATTTTTCAAGACTACGTTCTATCCTATGTAGAGATCCTTCTATTTTGCTATCTAATCCTTTTACTGATAAATTCTTTTTCTTTGATACTTTAACTCCTCCACTAAGTATTTTCTTTTTCTTACGTCCGATATTTTCTCCTAAATTTATTACCAGATATATAATTATAAAGACTGTAATAATGCATAAACCTTGAATAATGAGTACACAAAGTACAAAAAGTACCCAATTCATCATATTAGTCTATTTCCTACCTTTTCCCCTCTTGGTACTTATGGCTACGACCTCCGGACGCCTAGGTAATGTCTTAACTCTCCTATACTTTCTTTCCCTTTCGGGAGTCCCTGAAGAAGTTGAAGACGCTGTGCAGGACTCTTCGCACACCCAAGGCTTGAAAACGTTTGTGGTGTTCACTATCACTTGAAGAAAACACTCACTCACTCTTTCACTGAAAAACTTCAACTAGCTAACTGCTAAACACACTCTGGCACTCTGCTTACAAACTGAAAACAAGACTCTATTTAAAGACTTTCAAGAAAGATTCTTAACTTAAATACATCACTCAAAATTAAAGCAGGAAAAGACACTGACTCAGCTGGGGACCTCAGCTTTTTCTTTATATAAAGAAAGATTCTTCTTTATCAAAGGAGTAGCTTCCTTCTCCTTGTCAGTTACTGTATCCCACTCTCATATCATTCAGCTACTCCTTTTAACTATTCTTCTCACCATCCTCTTTTTCTCTTCTTCCAAACCACAAACGTTTTATTAAAACTGAACCCAACTGGATCTTGTGTCAGTTTGGGTTTTAGTTCCAAATCGAGGGATAAACCGAACCTTGACCACCCCGAGTCAAAACAAAACAACTTAAAAAGATTAAAACTCTTCAAAAACAATTACACACAATTAAAATATTGAAAAACTCCTTACAGTTATAGAAGTGCCATTAAGCATGTCGTATTTTGTAGGTTGGGATGAGGGCTCATAAGAACCGTAACCCTCTATTTTGATGAAGTAATTGAAAATTGCAAAGAATTTTTAAATTACGGAATTTAAATCTCCACCTTTTAATTTTCTTGTAATTAATATTTTCAATATTTGGATTTAAGTATGTCAAATTTTGCAAATAAGAAAAATCACAATGAGAAAGAATTCATGCTTGATAGAAATTGTGAAATGATTCTTTTGGAGAAAATTAAACTCGAAATTTTCAATCCTCAATTTCCAAGGCTACTTAATTCAAGCAGTAATTTAGGGAAAGTTGTTCCCTAGCCTTTGGGCTAATTGACTTGGCGTCACGATGCAATTGAGAGGGGTTATATTACCAGAATTCAAAGGCACATGGACAGACTATCTATCTCTGAAACAATATCTACTTCTCAACTTGCTTTCATTTCAGGGTTTCTAGTTGACAACTCATGTAGAAACTCTTTATTTACCCATGCTTTCCTCCTTAGCTGGTATGATTTCCAATTGATGTCCAACTCAAACTGTGATGATTTAAATACTAGTGCATTCCTGATTAAGTTTGTCCAAAATGGAGACATTTTAAAAAAAGAATCAATCACGGCCAGGTCTCTATTTAGAGCGCAATGGCTTGAAAATGAGTTGAGATTTCATAACGCGTAAGACTTCTATTCCAGTTTTATCTGAATTACCTTTTTCTATTGGGCTTAACAATACTAATAGCGGCACGCTTGTGCAAACCATCATGCAAAATATACACCAGCCCACTAAAGGGCTTTGAATATTTAAAATCATTCATGTAGTTTAAAGTAGAATATCGTTTGTATCAAAAACAATAAATAAAAACAAAGCCATACTTATTGGGGTGAACAAATACAATACTAAATCAACTCTAACCAGAGCTGCTGCCTGTTGGGCATTCTAATATTATGCATAATGCTCACACTACCTCAAGATCTCATAAGATACAGATAGTATACTTTAAAAATTATAACCTGTCTTCTTCATCAACCCAAGTTCTCAGTGAAAATCATACTAATATACAATTTGGATAAGACTCTACAAGGCACAAAGTCTGTATTAACATACACAAATTTCCTAAACAAGGCTCAAACACCTGACAAGATGAAACCATCGAACACAAATTGGTAGCATAGATTTCCTAAAACAGTTAACCACTCCGTAAATTGTTGCATGAAATGTCATTCATCTTTAAAAGAGGGAGGGGGAAGAGAGAAATCTGAGGCACAAAAGACAACAAAGAAAACACAGTGACGATGGGGCCACACAGTCCATAGTTTTCATCATATTATGAAATTATTGACGCAAAGGAGTAGCAAAAGAGGGACATATTATGAGAAATACTTCAATTTCCCTGAACAACCGTCAGGAAACAGAAACATATCAAGATTATAGCACCAACTAATAACATATATTGAGAACTTTTTTCAAAAGAAAATGACATCTGTAAATTTTCAGAACATGTGAAAAACAATACAATACTGACCATAATTGAATCAAAATCAATTAACACAATGCTAAAATCAGAACAATCTACACACAACCCAAAAGTCCATACATTTTAAAAAATAAGCTTGATGTACAAGTTTTTAGACTGTAGGAAGGGTAAACCAAGTCAAATTTATGGTGTGCCAAGCCAACCTTACTAGTTATTCTACCCTGATACACATAACAGTTAGAAACTATAGAGCAGGGATAGTATAATTAGAGATCAATCAGTAACAGAAACTGCGTCTGCTCCACATTAGAAATCTGCCCCACTGCAGGCTTAGGCACTTCAGAAAGTACATGGTTTTTTTTTTTTTTTTTTTTGTAAACGATGAGAACCAACCAAGGATCCTGTTTAACATGTCCAAATAAAAATGGTTTCCTATTTTTATTGTTTGGAGTGCCCTCATCAGCTCTGGCAATTGTTTAAAACGTGGAACTTCTAAGGTTTCTGTTTATTTGATTTTCAGTCATTGATAATAATAAAAGAAAATTTGAGTGGACTTAAATTTGTGCTCACGTACATTGGCAGAAAACGTTTGAAAAGGTGAAATATTACAATACCAAATGAACTCTAACCAGAGCTGTATACAATTTTATTTACCAGATACGGCATCTTATATAATAAAAATTCACTGCTGCTTGCTGGGCATTCTAATCTATATATAATGCTCAAACTACCTCAAGATCTCATAAGATGTAGTTAGTATACTTTAAAACTCACTTACAACCTTTCTCCTTCATCAACCCAAGTTCTCAGTGAAAATCATACTAATATGAAACAAACCTAAATTTTATTTACCACAGATTTCCGAAACAAGGCTCAAAACATCTGATAAGATGAAACCAAAGAACACAAATTGGTAGCATAGATTTCCTAAACAGTAGCCGCTCTGTAAATTGTTGCATGAAATGTCATTAATCTTTAAAACATAACCATAGTGACAGCAACATAAATGAGACCCCAGAAAAAGAAACAAAAAAGGAGGGAGAAATCTAAGCCACAAAAGAAAAAACAAAGAAAACACTGATTGGGTTATTTCATAAATATAAAGGAGAAATGAAGATGGTGTACCTGATTATCAGAGTCACTGAAGCAAATGCCACTGCAGAGTTTAAAAAAGGGGACAGACTCCATAGTTTCCTTCATATTATGGCATTATTGACGTGAAGAGACAGTACAAGAGGGAAAAAAAAATTGTGGGGACCTGACCAGCCAACTGAACATCTTTGACAAGAAATCCTTATTAAATCAAAACCAACATAAAAGAAACATTCTTTTACAAGGAATAATTGGTTGCTCAAGATGCTAAATATTCTGGCTTGCATCATTATCATTCTTTATTAAACCAAAAGGAAGAAAGAAAAACTAGCACAATGATAAGCTCAGAAAGCAATGTACCCAGAACAAAGAAAAATAAACTTTATGAACAAGCACATACTTTGCTAATGTTTCCAAGATATCTGGATGTCTAGGATTGCATCAGGCAGAGACAACTATATCCACATTGGAAATCTCATCTATAACAAATTAGAAAGTAAAATGTAAAAGAGATTCCCTAATAATAGCAAGGTTCTAAGTTATCTATAACAAAATAGAAAATCCTGTTGAGGTGGCTCTCAATGAAAGCATCAATTTGTGGGATGTGAATTCCACAAACACTTTGAGATGTCTCAATTAAAAGAATGCAACTCAGTCCCTTGCACACCAACCTTCTCAACCATTCCTATTGATCTTAAAATGTGAATCTAAGCCAATAGCTCCTTTGTATCTACACGTGATGATCTTCACCGCATTATAAAAGTACTAACTTATCAACCCATGGTCTATAGCCAAGAAATTTAACTTATCGTCACCTCCCATGTACATGCTCAAAGATCTCATCGTCTTTGAGAGGCATATACAGATCCCTCTAAGCCAAGTAGGAAGTATTTGAAACAAAAAAACAAAAATGGATTATAGCATCCAAGACATCACTATAGAAGCTATTACAAAAAGATCACTGCACAGACCTTTTTATAGCACTTTAATAAATGATTGTGATACATTATGTTAATGAAAGTAGCAGTTTCTTAAGAACAATGTTAGCTAAGCATAAAGCAAAGATAATGAATCATTTATTGTATGGAAGGTCACAAGAAAACCTATTAGAACAATCAATAATGGAATTTTCACTCCATTTTCCTTTTCAAGTTAACAAAAACAAATATTATCTATAATATAAAATCTTTAGCAATTTTACCTGAAATAGCCATGATATAACCCTTATTGAAGATTATTGAAGAGATGATGAAGGCCACACAACTCCAACAGCAATGCAAACTGCAAACTGTACCAGCCACCAAGCCAAAAGAAATTGAAAGAAAAAACCATTATAAGAAGCAATCCCAAGCTTCTATACTAGCTCAAACGAAATTTGGATAAGTGCAGGGAATAGCAAACTGAAAACTCTACAGGGCACAAAGTGTGTATTAACAAACACAAATTTTATTTACCTAGCTTTCCTAAACAAGGCATAAACACCTGACAAGATGAAACCAACAAACACAAATTGGTAGAATAGATTTCCTAAACAGTAGCAGCTCTGTAAATTGTTGCATGAAATGTCATTCATCTTTAAAGCATAAATTTAGAGGTGAAACGGAGCTGGGGTACCTGATTATCAGGGTTACTGAAGCAAATGCCAATGCTGGGGTTAGACGAGTGGGGCACACACTCTATAGCAACAACCTTCGCAACTGAACAGCTTATACAAGAAATCATTTTATTTGTACAGATGCGAAACACTTATTCATCATTTCATTCCTTTAATAAATCAAAACAGACTTAAAGATGCAGAAACCTGATTAGCTGGAGTTTGGAATTTCTCTATGGTTTACGTTCATAGGGAAAGAAAAGCTGCTGCTGATGCACCTGCAAAGATGGGGAATTGTCTCCAAGTTCTTGATAAGCTTCCGTGTGATTTGATTTCAGTTTTATTGCAAACTTACATACTTTTGTCCCTCATGCCCAAACCATTCGCTCTCAGTTGCATTAGCCATCAAATAGCAATCACACAAAAACTGGCACAAAAAAAAAACGAAATAAACAATACAAAGAGTAGAGAGAGAGAGAAAGCACAATGGTCCACTTCATCTGAAACGTACAATGATATGATATGTATAATGTATATGGCCAATGAACATGGATAGTACACACAAACACACACAACAGAACATACACACTTTATCTTCTGTTGTATCCTGGAAAAAGTTCCAAGAAGTAAAACATTTTAGAAACGATATCCACATTGGAAACCTCATCTATAACAAATTATATCCTGGAACACACACATGTTATCTTATATGCACCATAACAGTGCATACTTTGCTAATTTGTCCAAGATATCTGGATGTGTAGGATTGCATCAGGCAGATACAACTATATCCACATTGGAAACCTCATCTATAACAAATTAGAAAGTAAAACTTAAAGAGATTCCGTAATAGCAAGCTTCTAAGTCATCTATCTTGTCGAGCAGTGGGTTATATTCCAAATCTGGCATCTCAACAATAAAAAATCAGAATTACTATAGTATATATTCAACTACCATATACAACAAATAACAGAGGCAAGGTGGCTTGTAACCTATGCCTCATTTTCCTTGTAAACTCTAACCTGTACTTCATGAGCGGATCTCACCTTCCTCCCAATCGCCCTCCTGCCAGCAGATCTCGCCTTCCTCCCAATCTCCATTCAGAAACGCCTCCTCGTCCTGACCCTGCAACTCGTCATCTTCCTTGAGGTACAAACCCAAATGCTTAAGAGGCAATCCAAGGTAGACCTTTTCACTGCCACAGCCACACAGAATCTCAAGTTGTTTGAGATCCTTTAAAGGGTCCTCAAATTGGACTGACTTCTCCATGTTCAAAATAGCAAGGCGAGCCGATTCCCTTTGCTCCATCCGATGCATCAATTTTCTCCTTGGTGGAGAATCAGGTAGACCCTTTAGTATCTTGTTTGCTTTCCGTATTGTACCTGCAAATCGCATCTTGAGCGACTGAATTCGCCTAGCCTTACATGGAGAAAGATTGTCTGTGGCCTGATACATGGCTTGATGAACAAGGGTATTGTCTGTGGCCTGATACATGGCTTGATGAACAAGGGTGCCCAAGTCGTCATCTTTGGTTGACTTAACTGAGTGAGAATCAGAAACCCCAACAACCCCTTGACTTTGCATAAGAACCGTACAAGCAGAAGAGCTCTTGCCATTTGGTCTCCGTTCGGGCAGAGGAGGAGTAGGAGGAGGACAAGCAGCATTTGACATTTTCTCCTCGGCTTCTTTCCATTGGGTCTCAAAAACCCCACTGAGATGCTTGGCTGCTGCACGATTTCTACTCCCAAGGGGGAAATATCTGAAAGCGTTTGAGAAGATAAGCCTGATATCAGCAGCAAAGTCATCAGCGCTGGAGTAGACACCCCTCTCCAATTTCGATTTCACAGTACCCAAATCCATCGGCCTCCAGATTTCGTCGAAATAACCCGGCAGATTCTCAGCCACAGGATCAACAACAGGCTTGTTGAAGTAGCTCGCATGGCCGAGGTTCATCAGAGAAGCCAAGACCTTAGAACAATCCAACGTCTCTTTTGAAGCAGACGAAGCCAAACCTTTGACTTTGCACATAGGAAGACCAAGAGTCGACTTTTCCTTCCGTTGGGTCTTAGAAACCCTAGAAGACCTCTTCCTCTTCTGGGTTTGACAGATTTCATCAAAACCCTCTTCTGATTCCGGGTTGGCATTTTTTGTAGCAGACGAAGCCAAACCCTTGCACAGAGGAAGACCAACAGTGGACTTTTCCTCAACGGCTACATTCCGTTGGGTCTCAGAAACCCCAGAAGACCTCTTCCTCTTCTGGGTTTGACAGATTTTATCAAAACCCTCTTCTGATTCTGGGTTGGCATTTTTTGTAGCAGACGAAGCCAAACCCATGCACAGAGGAAGACCAACAGTCGACTTTTCCTCAACGGCTACATTCCGTTGGGTCTCAGAAACCCTAGAAGACCTCTTCCTCTTCTGGGTCTGACAGATTTCATCAAAACCCAGATCTTCTGATTCTGGGTCGGCATTTTTTGTAGCAGACGAAGCCAAACCCTTGCGCAGAGGAAGACCAACGGTCGACTTGCCCTCAACGGCTACATTCCGTTGGGTCTCAGAAACCCTAGAAGACCTTATCCTCTTCTGGGTCTGAAACTGAAACTCAAAGGAACCAAAACCATCCTCCAATTGTCTGCGCTTTATAGCAGACCACGCCATTCTTGATTTCAGAACCCAAAATTTCACACAGTCGTTACAGAGAGAGAACCCAGAAAATCACTCGCTCAATCGTTGCAGAGAAAATCACTCCCTCAATCGTTGAACTCAATACTCTCACTCGATCGCTTTCGCTTACTTGTTGCAGAGAAACAGAGAGAGAGAGAGAGAGACACACACACACACACACAGGCGAAAAGAAGAGGGAATGTATTGTTGTGGCGCTATTTTGGTTTTCAAAATCTAAAATGAAAGGTTGGTGTGATAATTCGGTTGCTGAGTTGTTGCGCGTAAAAAAGTAAAAAGTGAAAAACACGCGGAAACACCAGCTGTTTTAATTAAATGCATATCATTAAACCCATTTAAACCAACACAAAATTTAAAAGAAGATATCATTAAACCCATTTAAATGCATATCAAGAAACTTTAGAAAATTATAAGACATTAACTTCCGTCATTTTTAAATTTCATCATTCATGAATTCCTTAGTACTTTAAATTTCTTCATCCAAATCCAAACCCATATCAATGTAGTTATCTTTAATTATTTTGAGTCTTCCACCCAACATAGTGAACTTAAAGGGAAATAATCGGGTTCTAATACTTTCTTATAGTTATAACACGGCATGTTGTGTTATCAAAATGATGAAGATATCCGCCGTGCAAATAGTATCCCTCCAATGACGGATATTTTGGGAATCGATATTATTTTAGATATAATTTTATGCACTTTGGCTCAACATCATTTCAAAGAAAATCTATGACTACTTAATTTCAATAGTAATTTAGGGAAAGTTGTTTCCTAGTATTTGGGCTACTTGGCTTGCCATCACCATGCAATTGAGAGGGCTATATTACCAGATTTTGAAGGCACAAAGAGGACACACAATCTATCTCTCAAATAGGTGTGATAACTCGGTCACTCAGTTGCTGAGTTGTTGCGCGTAAAAAAGTAAAAAGTGAAAAACACACGGAAACACCAGCTGTTTTAATTAAATGCATATCATTAAACCCATTTAAACCAACACAAAATTTAAAAGAAGATATCATTAAACCCATTTAAATGCATATCAAGAAACTTTAGAAAATTATAAGACATTAACTTCCGTCATTTTTAAATTTCATCATTCATGAATTCCTTAGTACTTTAAATTTCTTCATCCAAATCCAAACCCATATCAATGTAGTTATCTTTAATTATTTTGAGTCTTCCACCCAACATAGTGAACTTAAAGGGAAATAATCGGGTTCTAATACTTTCTTATAGTTATAACACGGCATGTTGTGTTATCAAAATGATGAAGATATCCGCCGTGCAAATAGTATCCCTCCAATGACGGATATTTTGGGAATCGATATTTTTTTAGATATCATTTTATGCACTTTGGCTCAACATCATTTCAAATAAAATCTATGACTACTTAATTTCAATAGTAATTTAGGGAAAGTTGTTTCCTAGTATTTGGGCTACTTGGCTTGCCATCACCATGCAATTGAGAGGGCTATATTACCAGATTTTGAAGGCACAAAGAGGACACACAATCTATCTCTCAAATAGGTGTGATAACTCGGTCACTCAGTTGCTGAGTTGTTGCGCGTAAAAAAGTAAAAAGTGAAAAACACACGGAAACACCAGCTGTTTTAATTAAATGCATATCATTAAACCCATTTAAACCAACACAAAATTTAAAAGAAGATATCATTGAACCCATTTAAATGCATATCAAGAAACTTTAGAAAATTATAAGACATTAACTTCCGTCATTTTTAAATTTCATCATTCATGAATTCCTTAGTACTTTAAATTTCTCCATCCAAATCCAAACCCATATCAATGTAGTTATCTTTAATTATTTTAAGTCTTCCACCCAACATAGTGAACTTAAAAGGAAATAATCGGGTTCTAATACTTTCTTATAGTTATAACACGGCATGTTGTGTTATCAAAATGATGAAGATATCCGCCGTGCAAATAGTATCCCTCCAATGACGGATATTTTGGGAATCGATATTATTTTAGATATCATTTTATGCACTTTGGCTCAACATCATTTCAAAGAAAATCTATGACTGCTTAATTTCAATAGTAATTTAGGGAAAGTTGTTTCCTAGTATTTGGGCTACTTGGCTTGCCATCACCATGCAATTGAGAGGGCTATATTACCAGATTTTGAAGGCACAAAGAGGACACACAATCTATCTCTCAAATAGGTGTGATAACTCGGTCACTCAGTTGCTGAGTTGTTGCGCGTAAAAAAGTAAAAAGTGAAAAACACACGGAAACACCAGCTGTTTTAATTAAATGCATATCATTAAACCCATTTAAACCAACACAAAATTTAAAAGAAGATATCATTAAACCCATTTAAATGCATATCAAGAAACTTTAGAAAATTATAAGACATTAACTTCCGTCATTTTTAAATTTCATCATTCATGAATTCCTTAGTACTTTAAATTTCTCCATCCAAATCCAAACCCATATCAATGTAGTTATCTTTAATTATTTTAAGTCTTCCACCCAACATAGTGAACTTAAAGGGAAATAATCGGGTTCTAAATCTTTCTTATAATTATAACACGGCATGTTGTGTTATCAAAATGATGAAGATATCCGCCGTGCAAATAGTATCCCTCCAATGACGGATATTTTGGGAATCGATATTATTTTAGATATCATTTTATGCACTTTGGCTCAACATCATTTCAAAGAAAATCTATGACTGCTTAATTTCAATAGAAATTTAGGGAAAGTTGTTTCCAAGTATTTGGGCTACTTGGCTTGCCATCACCATGCAATTGAGAGGGCTATATTACCAGATTTTGAAGGCACAAAGAGGACACACAATCTATCTCTCAAATAGATATCAACTTGTTCTCAATTCGGGTTTTCAGTTGACAACTCATGTTAGATGGTAAGATTTCCAGTTGATGTGTAAATCCAATTGTGATGATTTAAGTACTATTTTGCATTCCTGTTTGAGTTTGTCCAATTCGTTTGTTTTCCTTTTGCTTCTATTCTGGTCCAATTGGGCTTTTTATCGATTTCTTTAACTTGTACTGTCCTTTCAAACATATCTCCTTTAATTGAAGTTCTTTTGGTTCGATTACAATTTCAGCGTTTTATTCTTTGAGTTCTTACATCATGCAAGTGGAATTTTGAAGTCTTTAATATTCCAAACATAGAAAATAATCAATCCATGTCAGTTCCTCACTTAGAGCGCAATGACTTAAAAATCAGTTGAGATTTCATTAGTTGCAAGGCTTCTATTCCATTTTTGTCCAAATTACATTGACTTAACATTACTAATAGTGGCACGCCTGCGCAAACACATCATACAAAACATATTCCAGCCCACTAAAGGGTCTGAATATTTAAAATACATTTAATGCAGTGCTAAAATACAAAGCCATGTTTTTGGGGTGAAGAAATACAATACCAAATAAACTCTAACCAGAGCTCTACACAATTTTATTTACCTGATACGGCAACTTAAAAATAAATAATAAAAAACCACTGCTTCTTGCTGGGCATTCTATTCTAATCCATACACAACGCTCACACTACCTCAAGATCTCATAAAAAGTATATAGTATACTTTAAAAATTATAACTTCTCTTTCTTCAACCCAAGTTCTCGATGAAATCATACTAGTATGAAATTTGGATAAGTGCAGGGAACAAGTAAATGAAAACTCTACAAACAAACACAAATTTTATTTACCACAGATTTCCTAAACAAGGCTCAAACACCTGACAAGATGAAACCAACAAAGACAAATTGGTAGCATAGATTTCCTGAAGGTAACAGCTCTGTAAATTGTTGTATCAAATGTCATTCGTCTTTAAAACAAAACCATAGTGGCAATACCATAAATGAGAAGTCAGGGAAAAAATCAATAAAATGGGAGAGAAATCTAAGGCACAACGGCAACAAAGAAAAGACTAACTGGGTTATTTCATAAATTTAGAGGAGAAATGAAGATTGGGTACCTGATCATCAGGGTTACTGAAGCAAATGTCAATGCTGCGATCTGACGTGGGGGGGCATGCACCCCATAGTTTTCATCATATTATGACATTATTTATGCAAAGAGAGCACAAGAGGGGCATATTATGAGAAATGCTTCAATTTCGCTGAAGAACCGTCAAGAAACAGAAACATCACAAAGAAATATGTGAATGGCACTAATGGACATTTTCACTAAGGGTTTGATGATACTGCACCAAGGTTTTCCTTTAGTTAAAGGTTAAATGTACGTAAATATTCAGAACATGTGAAACAATACAATACTTAATAAACTTGAATGAGGGCATTATATTCCCCATATAATTGAAGAGACCTGACCATTCATGGTCCACTAATAATGTAACGATTAGCTAGTAGAGAACTAAATACTGCAACTCAAATCATAAACTGTTTTTGTGTCATTCGGATCGTATAATACGTACTCACAATTACCTCCAGATCTCATATAGTGCACATAATCCCATGAAAATCATATTAGTATGGGGTAAGGTAAGTGCAGAAAACAGATAACAGAAAAATCTCCAATGCACAATGTCTCAGTACCATGCTATTTGACTCTGCTATTAGCAAAATTTGATTTGGACTTGCAGGTTTGACAACGGCCAACCTTATGCAACCAGATCTTGACCAAAACCCAAAAGAAAAACAGGATTAAATCTAGTGTAATTGATTCTCAATTAGACAATGGAATAGGTAAATCTATTATCTTTGTTGCTTTTCTTATGATGTCCATTTATCCCCACAATTTCTGCCCATATGTCAATTCTTTTATTTTACTAAGACCAATATTGAAACCATGAAAAAGCAAAAAAAATAGAAAAAGAATACCTTGGATCTCAAACATCATTGCACCTGAAAATAAAGCTCACCATCATAAAAGATAAAACCAGCAATCAAGAATTGGGACAAAAGATTTCTTTAAACTGTAGCAGCTTTTTAAATTCGAACAAGCAAATTTTCAAATTATCTTATACATAAACCATGACAACAAAAGGTTAGCAAACTAGTCCAATAAAAGATAAGGTAAAAAAAGAATACAGGTACCTATGTCTCAGAGAAAAGCTCTCTTCTTCAAGAGTATATTTCAGGCAAATGCCAACATTTGGATGGTAACTTGAATATATTGTTATCTTAAAATATATATTGTTCAAAGTGTTGAGGCAAATTATGGGGTTCATTCATTGGGCTTGAATTCCTTGATTTCTAAATTGCAGGAATTGCAGCAAAGTTGAAAATAAAGCTCAAACATCTCAAAACCCGAAAATAAAGCTCAAACATCTTAGTACTCGAAAATAAGGCTCAAACATTTTAGTACCAGAAAATAAGGTCAAACATCTTAGTACCAGAAAATAAGGCTCAAACATCAAACAAGATAAAACCAGCAATGAAGAATTGGAACCAAAGATGTCTTTATACAAATTTTTCAATGATCTCATACATAATACTAGTGAAAACAAAACTAGGTTGCAAACTAACCCAATAACGAGGAAAAGAGAGCAAGATAAGTTTAAGGCACAAAAGATATAGTAAAAAAAGAAGTTAGAGTGAACACAATAACCATCCGCAAATCAAAACACAAAGACAACATCATGCTCAAATAGAAGACTTAGAATGACGATCAGAAAATCAGAACCCAAAGAGTTAACAGCTGTAGTTAAGAAAAGAAAACGACGCTCTTGAAATGCTTGACTTGCTTCTATCACCCGAAAAAAGGATCCAAGACATATCTTGACCATAATTTAATCAAAATAAATTAACGCAATGCTAAAATCCGAACAACCTACACACACCCCGAAAATCCATACATTTTGGAAAACAAGTTTACTTAGGGCCTGTTTGATAACCATTTCATTTTAGTTTTTAGTTTTCATTTTTTGTGCTAGAGTATAGAGGAAAAAGAGGGATATGAGAGTGGAGGTAGGATTGAGAGGGAAGATGGGAGCAGTAATAAAAGTGAAAATGAAAACTAAAAACTGAAATCTATTTGAAATTGTTTGCACTCAACACTTTTGTTACTCCTCCCTCCCATCTCCGCCTGCCACCCACCCCCCCCCTTCATCCTCTCTCTCAATCTCATCCTCACTCTTTTTCTCACTCTCATCTTCCTATATACTCTAGCACAAAAAATGAAAACTAAAAACTAAAAACTAAAAACTAAAATTGAAATGGTTCTCAAATGGGCCCTTATGTACAAGTTTTTAAACTGTAGAAGGGCAAAACAAGTCAAATTTATGGTGTGGCAAGCCAACCTTACTACTTATTCTATTCTGATACACATAAATACTTGGAAAAATCAAACAGTTAGAAACTATAGAGCAAGGGAAAGTATAATTACAGACCAAACAGAAACAGAAACTCCTTCTGTTCCCCATTAGGAACTCTTCTCCACTGCAGTGCTTAGTCACATCAGAAAGTACACGTTTTTTTGTAAATGATCAGAACCATAGATCCTGTTTAATATGTCCAAATAAAAAATGGTTTCCAATTTTTTTTTTGTTTTTTTGTTTTTTTTTGTTTGGAGTGCCCTCATCAGCTCTGGCAATTGTTTCCATTGATTTGATTTTCAGTCATTGATGATAATAAAAGAAAATTTCAGTGGACTTAAATTTGTGCTCATGGACATTGACAGAAAACGTTTGAAAGGGTGAAATAATACAATACTAAATAAAATCTAACCAGAGCTGTATACAATTTCATTTACCAAAAACGGCAACTTAAATAAAAATTCACTGCTGCTTGCTGGGCATTCTAATCTATATATAATGCTTAAACTACCTCAAGATCTCATCAGATGCAGATAGGATACTTTAAATATTATAACCTCGCTTGTTCATCAACCCAAGTTCTCAGTGAAGCTTCCTAATTAATGGTTCTTCCAAGTAATAATGTGTGAACCTCAGAAATGAAAGATAAACAAAACTTTTAAGAATAATTTGGCTATAAATAAAGATGAGACTAAATAACCATTTGAGGTAAGAAAGCTAGGGATAACCACCTCCAACCTTCTCAGCCATTCCTGTTGATCTTAAAATCTGAATCTAAGCCAATAGCTCCTCTATCTCCACGTGATGTTCTTCCCAGCATCCCAAAAGTACTAACTAACCCATGGTCTATAGCCAAGACCTCTAATTTATCATGACCTCCCATGCACATGCTCAGAGACCTCATCGTCTTTGAGCGGCATGTATGGATCCCTCTAAGCCAAATTGGAAGTATTTGAAGGAAAAAAAAAAAAAAAAAAGAAGAAAAAAATGGATTATAGCATCCAAGACATCACTATAGAAGCTATTACAAAAATATCACAGCACAAACCTTTTTATAGCATTTTTAGAAATGATTGAGATACATTTTGTAATAGAAAGTAACAGTTTTTTAAGAACAAGTTTTGGTTCTTATGCTATAAAAACAAATCACAATTTTGAGTTGACACTTGACCATGGAGGAATGGCTTCTTGAGAAAAAGAAAAAACAAAAAAGGGAAAACAGAAGAAGGAAAGATAAGTGGACAGGTGTTAAACTGTGATTTGTTTGATAAGGAGGAATGAGTCCTTGTGCATAACAAGCCTAATCCTAAACCAAAGATAACAAATCATTTACTATATGGAAGGTCACAAGAAAACCTATTAGAACAATCAGTAATGGAATTTTTACACTCCATTTTCCTTATAAATTTAACAAAAACAAATACTAATACAAAATCTTTATCATTTTTACCTGAAATAGCCATGATATAACCCTTATTGAAGCGACGATGAAGGCAACACAACTCCAACAGCAATGCAAACTGGAAACTGTACCAGCCACCAAGCCAAAAGAAAAAGGAAAACCCATTATAAGGAGCAATCCAAGCTTCTATACTAGCTCAAACAGAATTATATAGAGAAAGTACCAAAACTAATAACTATCGCACTCAACATAAACAACAAATATATATATTGTACATATAAAATTTCTCTGATTTAAGATGGAATTTCTCAGTTTATGCGGAGATTTATTAGTGATTAAATGACTTACAAGACAAAAATTCAAAAGAAGAACAAATGAAGAAGGGTTTGACCTCTAGAGTTTGAATGGAAGTGGCTTTCTCATACCAACTGTAACAGAGCTTGATTATTCGCGTGAGTTAGGGTTTGCAGAGCTCAGATATTAAGACCTCTGAGAGTCAGAGTGAGAGAATTGGGGTTATATGAGCTCAAAGTTAAAAGCCTCACACTCAGAAAAATTGGGTTTGTTATGTCAACTTATGGTGTACCAAGCCAACCTTACTAGTTATTCTACTCTGATACACATAACACTTGGAAAACTCAAACAGTTAGAAACTAATACTATAGAGCAAGCAAAATTATAATCAAAGAAAAATTGAGAGGACTTAAAAAGGTGAAATAATACAAGACTAATAAACTCTAACCAGTGCTCTGCACAATTTTATTTACCAGATACGGCAACTTAAATAAATAAAAAACCACGTTTTCTTTCTGACCATTCTAATCCATATATAATGTTCACACTACCTCCAAATCTCATAAGATACAGATAGTATGCTTTAAAAATTATAACCTCTCTTCTTCATCAACCCAAGTTCTCAGTGAAAATCATACAAGTACGAAATTTGGACAAGTGCAGGGAATAGGGACAAGTCCATATGACAAACACAAATTTTATTTACACAGATTTCCTAAACAAGGTACAAACACCTGCCAAGATGAAACCAACAAACACAAATTGGTAGCATAGATTTCCTCAACAGGTAACAACTCTGTAATTGTTGCATGAAATGTCATTGATCTTTGAAACATAACCATAGCGACAACAACATAAATGACACCCCAGAAAATAAAAATAAAATGGGAGAGATAAATCTAAGCCGCAAAAGACAAAACAAAGAAAACACTAATTGGATTATTTCATATGTTTAGAGGAGAGATGAAGATGGAGTACCTGATTATCAGAGTTACTAATGCAAATGCCAATGCTGGGATTAGACGGGGGGGACAAACACTACATGGGGGGACAGGAACTGACCAGCCAATAACCTTTGCAAATGAACATCTTTGACAAGAAATCGTTATTAAATCAAAACCAACAAAAAGATGCACACACATTCTTTAACAAGGAATAATTTGTTGCTCAAGATGCTAAATATACTGTCTTGCCTCATTACCATTCTTTATTAAACCAAAAATTAAAAAGAAAAACTAGCACAGAAAGCAATGACTGTGAAGGCAACACAAAAACAATGATTGTGAAGGCAACACAAAAACAATGATTCTGTCTTGCATCATTACCATTCCATCAGTAATGGAATTTTGACACTCCATTTTCCTTTTCAATTTAACAAAAACAAATACTAATACACAATCTTTAACATTTTCACCTGAAATAGCCATGATATAACCCTTATTGAAGGGATGATGAAGGCAACACAACTCCAACAGCAGTGCAAACTGCAAACTGTACCAGCGACCAAGCCAAAAGAAATTGAAAGAAAAAACCATTATAAGGAGCAATCCCAAGCTTCTATACTAGCTCAAACGTAATATGAAATTTGGATAAGTGCTGGGAACAGCAAACTGAAAACTCTACAAGGCACAACGTCTGTATTAAAAAACACAAATTTTATTTACCTAGATTTCCTAAACAAGGCATAAACACCTGACAAGATGAAACCAACAAACACAAATTGGTAGCATAGATTTCCTAAACAGTAGCAGCTCTGTAAATTGTTGCATGAAATGTCATTCATCTTTAAAGCATAAATTTAGAGGTGAAATGGAGATGGGGTACCTGATTATCAGGGTTACTGAAGCAAATGCCAATGTTGGGATTAGACGAGTGGGGCACACTCCATAGCAACAACCTTTTCAACCGAACAGCTTATACAAGAAATCATTTTATTTGTACAGATGCGAAACACTTATTCATCATTTCATTCCTTTAATAAATCAAAACAAACTTAAAGATGCAGAAACCTGATTAGCAGGAGTTTGGAATTGCTCTATGGTTTATGTTCATAGGGAAAGAAAGGCTGCTGCTGATGCACCTGCGAAGATGGGAGATTGTCTCCAAGTTCTTGATAAGCTTCCGTGTAATTTGATTTCAGTTTTATTGCAAACTTCCATACTTTTGTCCCTGGTGCCCAAACCATTCGCTCTCAGTTGCATTAGCCATCAAATAGCAATCATACAAAAACTGGCACACAAAAAAAACGAAATAAACAATACAAAGAGTAGAGAGAGAGAGCACAGTGGACCACTTCATCTGACATGTACAATGTATGATATGATATGCACAGTGTATATGGCCAAAGAACATGGATAGTATACACAAACACACACAACAGAACATACACATTTTTTCTTCTGTTGTATCTTGGAAAAAGTTTCAAGAAGTAAAACATTTTAGAGAAACAATATTGACGTTGGAAACCTCATCTATAACAAATTATATCCTGGAACATACACACATTTTATCTTATATGCATCATAACAGTGCAAAATTTGCTAATGTTTCCAAGTTATCTGGAAGTGTAGGATTGCATCAGGCAGATATATCCACATTGGAAACCTCATCTATAACAAATTAGAAAGTAAAACTTACAGAGATTCCATAATACCAAGATTCTTAGTCATCTATCTTGTCGAGCAGTGGGTTATATTCCAAATCTGGCATCTCAACAGTAAAAAATCAGAATTACTAAAGTATATATTCAACTACCATATACAACAAATAACAGAGGCAAGGTGGCTTGTAACCTATGCCTCATTTTCCTTGTAAACTCTAACCTGTACTTCATGAGCGGATCTCACCTTCCTCCCAATCGCTTTCCTGCCAGCAGATCTCGCCTTCCTCCCGATCTCCATTAAGAAAAGCCTCCTCGTCCTGACCCTGTAACTCGTCATCTTCTTTGAGGTATAAACCCAAATGCTTAAGGGGCAATCCAAGGTAGACCTTTTCACTGCCACAGCCACACAGAATCTCAAGTTGTTTGAGATCCTTTAAAGGGTCCTCAAATTGGACTGACTTCTCCATGTTCAAAACGGCACGGCGAGCCAATTCCCTTTGATCCATCCGATGCATCAATTTTCTCCTTGGTGGAGAATCAGGTAGACCCTTAAGTATCTTGTTTGCTTTTCGTATTGTACCTGAAAATCGCATCTTGAGCGACTGAATTCGCCTAGCCTTACATGGAGAAAGATTGTCTGTGGCCTGATACATGGCTTGATGAACAAGGGTATTGTCTGTGGCCTGATACATGGCTTGATGAACAAGGGTGCCCAAGTCGTCATCTTTGGTTGACTTAACTGAGTGAGAATCAGAAACCCCAACAACCCCTTGACTTTGTATAAGAACCCTACAAGCAGAAGAGCTCTTGCCATTTGGTCTCCGTTTGGGCAGAGGAGGAGTAGGAGGAGGACAAGCGGTCTTTGACATTTTCTCCTCCGCTTCTTTCCATTGGGTCTCAAAAACCCCACTGAGATGCTTCGCTGCTGCACGATTTCTACTACCAAGGGGGAAATATCTGAAAGCATTTGAGAAGATAAGCCTGACATCAGCAGCAAAGCCATCAGCGCTGGAGTAGACACCCCTATCCAATTTCGATTTCACAGTACCCAAATCCATCGGCCTCCAGATTTCGTCGAAATAACCCGGCAAATTCTCAGCCACAGGATCAACAACAGGCTTGTTGAAGTAGCCCGCATGGCCGAGGTTCATCAGAGAATCCAAGACTTTAGAACAATCCAACGTCTCTTTTGAAGCAGACGAAGCCAAACCTTTGACTTGGCGCAGAGGAAGACCAACAGTCGGCTTTTCCTTCCGTTGGGTCTCAGAAACCCTAGAAGACCTCTTCCTCTTCTGGGTTTGACAGATTTCATCAAAACCCTCTTCTGATTCTGGGTTGGCATTTTTTGTAGCAGACGAAGCCAAACCCTTGCACAGAGGAAGACCAACAGTCGACTTTTCCACAACGGCTACATTTCGTTGGGTCTCAGAAACTCTAGAAGACCTCTTCCTCTTCTGGGTCTGACAGATTTCATCGAAACCCCACTCTTCTGATTCTGGGTCGGCATTTTTTGTACCAGACGAAGCCAAACCCTTGCGCAGAGGAAGACCAACAGTCGACTTTTCCTCAACGGCTACATTCCGTTGGGTCTCAGAAACCCTAGAAGACCTTATCCTCTTCTGGGTCTGAAACTGAAACTCAAAGGAACCAAAACCATCCTCCAATTGTCTGCGCTTTATGACAGACGACGCCATTCTTGATTTAAGAACCCAAAATTTCACACAGTCGTTACAGAGAGAGAACCCAGAAAATCACTCGCTCAATCGTTGCAGAGAAAATCAATGGCTCAATCGTTGAACTCAATACTCTCGCTCGATCACTTTCGCTTACTTTTTGCAGAGAAACAGAGAGAGACAGACAGACAGACGAAAAGAAGAGGGAATGTATTGTTGTGGCGCTATTTTGGTTTTCAAAATAAACCAACACAAAATTTAAAAGAAGATAGTTTGATTTTAGGGAGCTTTAGTAATATACTTAAAATAGGGGCTGAAATTATAAAACAAATCCCACATAGAATGCACTTTAGAAACATACCCAAAAACTATTTAAAACATAAAAAATGAGTGTTGAAGTTTCTATAAATTATATCTTTACCATTAATTATCTTAAACCAAGTTCAACACAAATAACTCAAAAAAGACCCAAAACAAGCCCAGCCCAATTTTTTTTTTAAAAACCCAAACTTTTAAAATATATATATATATACGAAAATCAAGGAGCTGTCCTTACAACCCTTCTCCACTGTCATAGAAGTACATTGTTAATACCATTTCATAGAAGTACATTGTTAATACCATGTTATAGAAGTACACTATTAATATCATGTCATAGATGTACATGGTTAACACCATTTCATACAAAAAAATTTT
>NW_023010139.1:0-41563 GCF_902201215.1 Prunus dulcis
GTCAATTTTCATTTCTTTATTTCCAAAAATTTCTCACCCACAATATAAAAAAAACTCATTCATAATTCATTTATTAATATTTTACTAAAAATATTTGACTTATTAGGGTAATGAATTATCAGAATCGGAATATAATCAGGTTATGAAACCATCTATTTGCATGGGAATCAATTTAAGGCCGAAAAGTGACACATGTCTGGAAAAAAAATAAGATTGAAATATGATCCAAAACCAGGGCCAGTTCCGAACCATATTTGTAATCAAATGGATTTATTTAGCCTCATTAAAACCTTGCTTTAAAAAATTCCCGAAGGAGGAAAACTGCACCATCTCAGTTTTTCTTGGTGATTGTACTTGGTTTTTTTCCAGTATCAATGAAGGCTATTTTTCCTAATAAAAAAAAGGGTTGATTTGGAATCAAGTGGATTTTGGATTATAAATTTTACCATCCTTTTTAAACTATACGAATTTGTAACGTTCAGATATGAATTTCAGACAAAGTATGTAATTATATTATATATTGAGAATTTGAAATTATTTATATATAGTAATTACAACAACAATGACATGAATAATTGAAAGTTTATTAAGGAGGGTGTATTCAATTGAGATTTTAATGGATTGTTTTGAAGCTTAAAAGTATAGTGGTATTTAATTATGATTTTTAAGTAATCAATAAAAGTTTGGTGGTATTCAATTAGAATTTTTAAATAATCAATGCAAGTCTGGTGGTATTCCATTAGGATTTTTAAAAGACAAGAAAAGTACCGTGGTATTCAAAAACTTACTGATTTTAATGTATTTCATTATATTGTGTACTGTGTGAGACTTTTGAGTGTGTGATATAAATACCAAATTACATAACAAATCTCAACCTCCTATGCTTGATTCTCATACATACTCTCATATCGTTTTTTCCCCATTATTTTTTTTATGCTTACTGTGCAAAAAGATTAGCCATATCTAGCAAAATCTGTTGAAAAATAGATGAAGATAGGTAGAACAAACATTGGGCAATGCCCATTCAAACAAAGATAAAAATAAAATAAAAACACGAGTGTAAAGGGTGAAGTCTATAATGCAAAAGATCTATGGTCATGGTATAGCTTCTTGAAACTTGAGCTCTAATCAAACTCGTAATTCACCAGAAAACTAAAGGCAGAAAATTTCCACTGTAATTTTTTGGTGCATCACACATCAAACTTTTCAATGGAATTAAGCTCTAATTGAATCAATGATTTACCAGAAAGCTATTTTGAGAAGCAAACTCTCCAACTAGTTTTTTGGTACATCATCGACCAACTAGAGCTCACCTCCAGCGTTACCAATCAAAGGAAGTAATAATTTTTGTGCAAACTCTGGTCTATATGCATTAGTATATATAGGGGGTCTTAGTGGATGCTTAAAGAATATTGGCCAATATATAAAAATAAACAAAAATAAATTTCAATAGTAATCTACTAATTAAGCTAACGTCATTAATGTTGTGTATATTTGGAATGATAATTTTTTTTTATATAATAAATATCACGAGGTGTCCCCACACCGAAGGGGAGGATTAATCCCCGTTCCGAATTCGGCTTGCCCCTGACCATAAAGTGCTTCCAACAGATTTGGAATGATAATTTTAAATTTAATGAAATAATTGTCATTTTTAAATGGCAAGTAATTGTAAAAGTTGTACTGTAAATATGTTTCCTAAGGAGTTGATAAAAAGGTCTAAACATTGCAAATTAAAATTGCTCTGCATTCAGTGTACGATGTACCTATTATAACTTGCTTTCTATCAAGGTTTAAAATATCGATGATTTCGGAAATAACGATAGTTTAAAAACACGGAAATTTTAATGGAAAAATCGGGAAATTATCGACATCAATAAAAATGAAATAAAAATGAAATAAAAATCATGGAAATTGTAAAAAAAAACTTGGAAAATTTTCTTGAAACTTTGGAGGATATTTATTTATTCAATTATCTATTACTTCATCACAAAAAATTGGAAGGAAATGCATTGCATGATAGGTTTAACAGATTTAAGTTGATTATATAACATTGCATCAAATTTGAGTTATTTACACTAACATCCCCTGAGGTTTTTGGCTTTTTCACAAAACCCCTTGAGGTTTTGGAAATTACATGAACACCCCATGACGTTTTAAATTGTTTTCACAGAACTCATTTTCATTTATTTTATACAAAAATTTTCCAAACGACAAAGTTGACCTTTGAGATTGGATTGCATATACTTCATTGAGGTTAATTTTGTCATTTGCATACGTTTTTATTTCAAATCATCAAATTTTGGACAAACAATCAACAAAAAAGGGTTTTGTGAAAACAAACTGAAACATCAGGGGATGTTCGTGTAATTTTTGAGACATGAGGGGATTTTGTGAAAACATAAGAAACCTCAAGGGAGTGTTAGTGTAAATAACTCTTCAAAATTTTCACAGTCTTCATCATCTTGATATTATCGATATTACAATGATATTATAGCCTTAATATGGCCAAATGTTGCTGAAGTGTGAAAGAAATTATCGATGTCGATATTTTTCGATATTATCGATACTTATATGATATATGTATGGATATGTTCCAAAATATCATAAACCCGAAAAAACGATCATATCCTCGATATTATCGATATTTTAGTCCTTGCTTTCTATTTAGTCAATTTTCTTGTCTTGTACTTTCCTTAATTTGAAAATATTCTAGTGATGAATTTTCTTTTCTTGTAAGAGACTGATTTTGTCTACCATCTCATCATATTATATTTTCCTTAACAGAACTTGCTAACAGCACCAATAATAAACAGGTTGGTTTTGTACCAAACACGAAAATGAAAAATTCACGAAAATTTAGATTATTGAAATATGAGAAGAAAAAAAAAGTGACCTTGCAAACATAATAGACTTCATTATTGTGGTGCAAGGTTTTCTACATGGAACTCGTGAATATAGCTCTAATTGTATTGAAGGTTGAATAATTAGCTAAAAGACTTGAAACCTTTTGGGCAAGGTTGAATGGTTAGCTAAAAGACAAAGGCAAACACCGATTTTGTGCTTACGCTTAAGATTTCTCAAAGAATGTGGCCCTATTAGCACCGCCATATTGCTAAACTTAATAATGTACCCTACTCGCTCTCTTTCTCTATGAGAATTAAAGAAAAACTCCATAGAGGAGGAGGAGGAAGAAGTGTCATTGTTCCTCCTCCCCCTCATTTCTCTTTGCATTTTTCTTTTTGGATTAATAAATATGTCAACTGGGGCGTTTTGAATAAGAAGCCTCTTGTGATGATTTCTTCTGAGCCATATTCAGATTGAAGTTTCCCATAACCTATTTTGGGCTATGTTCTCACTTCTCTCAAAACCCGCTCTTTAACATTGCTCATATTATATAAATTTGGTTCTACATTGTATCTGACGGAGTTTGCGCAAATCATCCAATTGTTCTTTGTCAAGTTCTTGTTTTGGTATATTTATACGTTCTTATGCATAAGTAAATCACTGGAAACCATGCTTTCTCCAGATCTGCTATGGATTTTGTTCTCGCTTCAAGATTTTATGCTATGGTGGGTATGGTTGCAACGGTGGTTCTTCATGTGGTGGCGGTAGGTTCATTTAGGCTCCTGGGGTGCTTTAAGGTTTTGTTTTGGGTTTGTGGGCTTCGTTTGTGATTATGCTTAATTGTGGTGATGTGGACTAATAGTTTTAGTGTGGCTTTTGTCCCATTTAGTTTTGTTTTTAGCATGTTAGTTTGTTGCCCTCTTGGAATTTGTGCTTTAGATTCATGTTGATGTCGTTGATTATATAGTTAAAGTTTATCGAATGAAGTTTCTCTTTGATAAAAAAAAAAAAAAAAAAACCTTTATTATAAAAAAATGTACTCTAATATAAAATTGCATTCAAGTGCAACATTTTGTCAAAAAAAAAAAAAAAAAAAGAAGATATTGTGGATTTCGTGAGTAGATCTTGTCATGCTTATGTGGCCAAATCTAGGCAAATATGGTGGCTTGCCCAAGCATAGGCAACATAGCTAGGATTTTATATTTTGGGGGCAAAAATGTCAAACACAAAGTTTAGTTATATATTGTCTTTTGGGCTATTGAGTAAACTATTAAAGAACTAGTGAATATGTCAACTGGGCCTATGGCCCCCACACTTATGAAAGTTGTATTCCAATATGAATCTATATTTATGAAGAAAAAAAAACCACTCATTTCAATTTAATACTCTTGTAGATACGGACATTCTTCAATAAATATTTTATGTTAAGAATTAGTTATATACTTCTAATCTTGACCATTGGATTGTATTCATTAAATATGTTGGTAATATCTTAGATGTAATTCAATGGCCGAGATTAGAAATATGTAACCAATTCTTAACTTAAATACTTATTGAAGAATGTTTCTATCTACAAGATTACTAAATTGAAATGAGTGATTTTCTTTCATAAATGTAGTATGATTTTACTACTATATTCATATTGGAATACAACTTTAATAAGGGTGGGGGCCATAGGCTTACGTATATCAATTTTTCTTTTTAGTTGTTACCACACCCAATATATACATTGAAAGGGATTAAATAAATAGTAAATTGAGTTTAGACCCATAAAATTCATTTTAAATCACCTACAACCCTTTCCTTTAGTTTTCTATTTAAAATACCCAATTTTTTCAAATAATACCCGATAACTAGGATCCAACTAAGCAAGTTACCTAATATAACTTAATCTGATTTATTGTATTTTTTGGATTCCAAAACTACCCCTATTTATGAGTTAATGTGTTATTGGAGGTGTAACTAATGACACACGTTGAATTTGGAAAGATCTCCAAAAGGTTGTAATGGATGTAGGAATTAATTTAGAAACTTATTTGAAATTAAATATTAAATTTAACATTAATGTATTAGTAATCTATTTTACGACTATTAATCTATTTTTGAATTAATGTTGTTTTCCTTTTATGAATTACAGCTAGTAATCTATTTAACTTATTAGTAATTTAAATTCAATATTAAATTTAGGAATTAATGTTGTTTTCCTTTTATGAATTATAGGACTAGTAATCTATTTTATTATAGTTTTATGAATAATAGTCTATATTTTAATTATGTTGAAAATAATTTGATAATCTATTTATTGTTTTTTTTAAACATTTTTTTTTTAAAAATGAACCTATTTTTTTCTCTCCAAATAATGTACCTATTTTTTTCTCTAATAATGTACCTATATTGAAAAATAATTTGATAATTTATTTATTGTTTTTTTAAATGAACCTATTTTTTCTCTAAATAATGTACCTTTTTTTCTCTAAATAAAGCACCTATTACTTGTTTTGTGAAAAATAATTTGATCATCTTTTCATTGTTTGTTTTATGAAAACAATTTTTTTTAAATGAACCTATTTTTTCTCTCCAAATAATGTACCTATTTTTTTCTCTAATAATGTACCTACTAAAACAATTTACCTATAGTATAATGAACCTATTTTTTTCTTCTAAATTTTATATCTATTTTTTTCTCTAAATAATATACCTAGTAAAACAATTTACCTAGTATAATGAACCTATTTTTTTCTTCTAAATTTGTATCTATTTTTTCTTCTAAATAATGTACCTATTTTTTTTCTCTAAATAATGCACCTATTTTTAATTTATAAAAAATGTGCATAAATTTCAATTATACAACGCACCTATTTTCTATAAATTATTGTGTACCTATTTTTAATTTATGAAAAATGTACAGAAATTTCAATTACAAAGTAACTGACCTATTTTTTTAAATTTTTTTGGTAAATAATATACCTATATTTTTATACGTATATATTTATATTTATATTTTTCATATGTACACATTATTGGATATGTAATTTACATATATATATTTTTTTGGTTTGCAATTTTAGGGGGCAATATGTTAGACGGAATGGCAACCAAAAGAAATGGGGTGATTGATATTCTATTAATAGGGAGTTTTAATTACAATTATGACAGTTAATGAAATGCTGGAATAAATTATAAATAAAATATGAAGTCTGATGGCAAGGATATAAAAACATAGGAATACTATGACCTCTTATATCCTACTGGTCATTTAAGTTTGAAATTGGGTTTTACACATAGATTTATTGAATGATGGGTATATGTCTAGAAAATAGAAATTGTAGGGATCTATATTGGACAAGCCCTTAAATAAATTGGGGGGCTAAGAGCATCTCCAGGATAGTCTCTAAATTTTAGCCAAATTTTAGCTGAAATGGTTAGAAAGCTATTATAGCAAACTACTAAAAATAATCTCTATTTTGGCTAATATGTAATATTTTATTATTTCTCTCTCCTACTCTCTAAATTAAAAGTTTATTAAAAAATCAAAAAGTAAGGGGTGAGAGAGGGTTGTAGGCCTAGGGAGAGAGAAGAGGAAGAAATGGAAAACCCTCAATTTCTCTCTCCTCCTCTCTAAATATAGAGAGCCACCAAACTCAAATAGGGAGTTCTCCAAAATAGAGAGCCAGATAGCAAGTCTGCTGGAGTTGCGTTTTGCCCTAATTCTAGTCAAAATGGCTTTGCTTGAGATTCTCTAAGGCCTTAGCATAGCTTTGCGCCTATGCCTAAGGATGGGGTGGTGTATAAGTTGTGTCCTCCATGGCTAATTGATATATCCAAAACAATTAGTGCAGATATAGGGAACAACATAAGTTTAGCAAGACACGGGTATATCTAGTTATACTCGGGCAGATCTAGCTAGCTACACTTGAACAACTCTGGACGAAACTATTTGACGTAATTGAAAATTATTCGACCTAATTGGGAGTTACTCAATTTAATTAGAGATTACCCAATTAAATTGAGTGTTACTTAATTAGGTCGAGAATTGATTTGATTCCTACCACAATTCTCAATTAATTGGGAGTTACTTGAATTAATTGGGAGGTTATTTGATTCAGATTGGGTGTATTTTACTTAATATATTAGGGATTTGATTAATCACATCCCTAAATACACAAACCTCACCAACCTCACCTACCTCACAAACCTCACAAACCTCACCTACATCATCGAGGCCCTCTATAAATACTTGGATACGCACAAGGATTGAGGTACATCAGAACTACTACTAAAAACTCTGTAGAGATCTTCCCCTCACAGACCCTAGCCACCTCCTCTCTCTCTCTCTTTCTCTCTCTCTCTTTTACATAAGGCTCTGGCCGCCCGGTTTATACTATAAACACATCTCCGTACCCTATTAGCTATTGTTTTCTATACAATTCAATTGAACTAATTTAGGCATCGAAGGGCCTTTCGCCAACACCCCCCGGGTGTGGTCTTCTTATTTGTTCTATTTTGCAGGGAGAAAGGGGAATCTTTCCAATTGAATATTCTCGTGGGGAAATTTGCTCCCACTACAAATTTTTTCTCACTGCAAATTTTCCCAAGAGAATATTCGATTGGAAAGATTCCCCTTTATTTCTCGCCGCCTTTTTCTCCCTGCAAAATAGAACAAATAAGAGGATCACACCTGGGGGTGTTGGCCAAAGGCCCTCCGATGCCTAAATTAGTTCAATTGAATCGTATAGAAAACAATAGCTATACCGGGCGGTCGGAGCCTTATGTAAAAGAGAGAGAGAGAGAGAGAGAGAGAGAGAGAGAGAGAGAGAGAGAGAGAGAGAGATGAGATGCCTAGGGTCTGTGAGGGGAAGATCTCTACAGAGTTTTTAGTAGTAGTTCTGACGTACCTTCATCCTAGTGCGTAACCAAGTATTTATAGTGGCCTTGGAGAAGTTGGTGGGGTTGGTGAGGTTGGTGTAGTTGGTGAGGTTGGTAAGGTTGGTGTATTTAGGGATTAGGGATTTAACAAAATCCCTAATTAAGGCGAGGATCAAATACATCCAATTTGAATTAGGTAACCTCCCAATTAATTCAAGTAACTCCCAATTTGATTAGGTGATTCCCAATTAGGTTATGTAACTCCCAATTAGGTCAAATAATTCCCAAATTGATTGGCCTAATTATTTGACCTAGGGTTCTGGTTTAATTTGGTTCCCACAAATGCCCCCCAGATTCTGCATGGTGCGTGGTGGCGTGTAGGAGATGTAAATCAACTATTGGGTTGTCCAACTGTAATTGGGAATTACCTAATCAAATTGGGAGTTACTTGAATTAATTGGGAGGTTACCTAATTCAAGTTGGATGTATTTGATCCTTGCCTTAATTAGGGATTTGGTTAAATCCCTAATTCCTAAATACACCAACCTCACCAACTATACCAACCCCACCAACCTCTCCAAGGCCACTATAAATACTTGGCTACCCACAAGGATGAAGGTACGTCAGAACTACTACTAAAAACTCTGTAGAGATCTTCCCCTCACAGACCTCATCCACCTCTTATCTCTCTCTCTCTCTCTCTCTCTTTTACATAAGGCTCCGGCCGCCCAGTTTATACTATAAACACATCTCCGTACCCTATTAGCTATTCTTTTCTATACGATTCAATTGAACTAATTTAGGCATCGGAGGGCCTTTGGCCAACACCCCTCGGGTGTGGTCCTCTTATTTGTTCTATTTTGCAGGGAGAAAGAGGCGGCGAGGAAGAAAGGGGAATCTTTCCAATCGAATATTCTCGTGGGGAAATTTGCTCCCACAGAAACTATACAGATCTAGCTAGAGTTGTGGAGATCTAGCTAAATCGGTGCAGACTTATACAGATCAAGAGAAATTTATGCAAATGTAGATGAGTATGGGCATATTTAACTTAATATGACCACGATGAAAAATGCTAAATAGTTTGCATATGTAGTTACATGTCGACAAATCTAGCTGGACTTGACCAGATCTAGCCATATCTACGCCAAATCTAGCCAGATCTAGACACATATACCAGGCATACATAGTTGAATTAGTAAAATTCTAACCAAATTTGAGAAAGTCTAGCCGAACCTAGAAATAACTAGCCAAACATAGCCAATCTGGCCAGAATTGGGCAGATCTTGTCATATCTAGCTAGAGTTGATAGTCAGATTTGTGTAGAAATAGAGGAAGATGGGTAGAACAAATATTTGGAAATGCCTATCAAGCCGAAAATAAAATAAAATAGAAACAAGAGGGTAAATGGTGAAGTCTGCAATGCAAAATATATGTGGTCATGGTGTAGCTTCTTGAAAACCTGAAATCTAATCGAATTAGAGATTCACCAGAAAACTAAAGTTGGTAAATGTGCACTATAATTTTCTGATGCATCACTAATCGACTAGAATTCATCTTCAGTTCTAGCTATATTGGTCGTCAACATCAATTTTTTCAGTGAATTCAAGCTTAAATCGTATAGATGATTTACCAGAAAACTAAGATGAGAAACTAATAACTCTAACTAGTTTTTTGGTACATCATCGACTGACTAGAGCCCACGTCTAGCTTTACCAATTTGGTGAAAAGCAATATCCTTCACGCAAACTCTGCTCTATATGCACTATATATTGGCCAATATATAAAATAGAAACGTTAATGGTAAGCTTCTACTTCAGCTAATGTCATTAATGCTATGTATATTTAGAAGAGTGCTGCTATTTTTATCCTAATTTTATTTTTTCATTCATCTTATCGTTCCACCCACCATGTAAATTTGAAAAAACAGAATCCTATCTTTTTACCCACCGTTATTCCTAAAATACCCTTTAATTATTAATTTAAGCAAATTCTCTTTTCTAATCAATAGTAGTTGATATATGGAGACGATCACGGACTGGACAAAAGTATTGATCTAATATTTTAATATTTGGATCTTTTAGTTTTTTTAATTCTATACTTATAGCTTTTGAAAATATTGTGGATAAATGTTTTAAAGAGAAAGGTGTACATTGAAAGGGCAATTCTCTATTGTGTTCCATTTGGGCGTAAAAAGAGAAAGGTCAAAGGAATAGAAACAGCACCTTGTAGACCCAAAAAAAGAATGAAAATAATTGAACTACTGAGCATGGAATAAAATCAAACAATGGACTGAACAATGAAGCACATATATAAAACCACTTCTTTTTTTCTTTTTCTATTTGTTAAACGGTAGAATAGGTGGGTCACGTGAGTTGAGGTTTTTTCCCTAAGTCCTTAGAAGTCATTTTACAAAGGAAAAAATTTGTCTTTAAAATGTTGAAGATAAGGTGGTTGAAGAAAAAAGACATGGGGTGAAAATAGCAACACTCATTTGGAATCCCAATTTTATTGTTTTTTCGGGACTAGGATATTTTGACACATATTCATACACATATCGTATAATTATTGAGAATATCAACGATTATATCGGGAAAATATTGATGTCGACAATTTCTCACACGATTCAACAAAATTTGGGAAAAAGATCACGATATATGCATGCAATGGAAAAAAGGAAAAAAGAACCCGTAGCACACACGCAAAGGGGGATTCAAATCCTTGCCATTCCACTCCTCCAATGCCTTAATCACCATGTTGCTAATGTTTAAAAATAAAGTAATTGTAAATGTTGTTCTGGAAATATGTTAACAAAAAATTGATGAAAATATTGTCACAATAGGAAGTTTGACAGAAAAAAATTGTTCGTCTTCGAATTCTTAGATTAATCACAAGAATAGATAATATAAAAAGAGTGCTGTTAAACGAACCCTAAAATTAACTAAGCACATCCTACTACCAAATTATTTATTGAATTACTCATTTACCCCAATATAAAATGACCAAAAAGGATATCTAATTTTCTTCTTTTTCTTCTTCAAAAATTTGAGAGTCCACAAAACCCTCAAAACCTCATTTTTATTTATTTTATCCCATTGCCTTTCTTTTTTACTCTCAACTTATAGAAATCATTTTATTCTCAATCCTATTATAATTTATAAGCAAGTAAGCTAAAACCCCTATTATTTTTTCTATAATTTTCAATTGAGAGAGTAAAATAGAGGTGTTAGCTGGATTTGAAATGAAAAGAAGAATATATGGAAGAGAAAAGAATACACGATATTTGCAGTTCCTTCTGGTTATGTTTGTTAGGGCAATAATTTGCAATGAGCAGCACTTCAAATAATAATAAGAATAATAAAAACAACTAGGCCTCTTCCAACACCTACACCGATTATAGGGAATTCTACCCTAAACAAAATGCCCCACAACCTCAATCCCACGCATTCATCTCCTCCCACCTATCTCACTCGCAGCTTGTTGCCGTCATGGAAGTATATGCGGAATGGATTATTAATTACGTTGTGAACCAGTCAGACTGGTGATCATTTGATTGGAAATAGATGGGTTTTTTTTCTTTTTTTTCTTTTTTTCTGGCTAAAATTGGCATCGTTGAGTTTTATACTTGGGATTCCTTGAATCTATTTCTGAAGAAGAAGAAAACTATCGACGTAGCTTTTGTCCATTTGGCAAAAATGTGTTTTTATTTTTGATTCACTACCATATATGGCGTGATAGTTGTTTTCATCATTGGATTGTATTATATTTTATGTGGTAGCTTTATATTAAAAGTTAAGCGGACAAAATCCAAGCAGATGATTTAGATCCATTAAGGTGTTGTGTGATAGAGTGTATTAGGGTGTACCATGGGTATTTTTGGTAGTTAAATAGGGTGTACTTAGTTAATTTTACATTTTGATTAAAATATTAAGGTGTACTTAGATCATAAGGTGTACTCAGTTAATTTCAGGGTTCGTTTAGCAGCACTCTATAAAAATAATCTAATTAACATGGTTGCTCATCGATTATTCAATAGTCAACAAAACACCCATCTTAATGAAATTTCTTTATTTTTTTTAAACTTAAGTGGTTAAGAGCATTGATTCTTGCATCCTCGATCCTACCCCCTGCATCTTAAGTAGTTAAAATTATTTATAATTATTTAAAGAAAAAAGCTTGTCTCCTTAATGGGGGAGGAGCTCCTTCTTCCCTAAGAGCATCCACATTGGAGGGGTGTATAATGGGGTATATGTTAAATATACACCCTTTGTCGCCGGAATCATCTCTAATGGGAAGATGTAAATTGTTGGAAAAATACATCACAACCATGAAGATGTAAAATTAGATGCACATTTGCATCTTTTTTTACATCCTTTGCAAGCAGGACCCACAAAATAAAAAGGGAAAGAGAAGGATTGGAATTCAAAATGGAAGGCCCAGATTTCATGCAATTTGCATTGCACTTCCAATGGCCTAGATTTCTACATAGATATTTTTATGTTAGTTTGTAGGTAAAATAATATGTTCTCCAAATTTAATTTTTTTTGGGTCCATTTATTTGGAAAAATAAAATAAATCTAACACGCACAAAATTAATTTTAAAAAGTTAAAACACAAAAAAAAAAAAAAACACACACACACAAAAAAGAATTATCACAAACAAATCGAATATGCATCTTTGGATTTACATCGTTTCTCATTGGAGCAAAAAACGTATTTACACCCCCTGGAGGTGTAAAGGGGATGTAAAAGTGGCTTTACACCCCCAAAAATACACCCCCCACTATGAATGCTCTAAGGGTAAAGACCTGTCCCAAGTGGGTGGCAGAAATGTTCAAGATGAATGCTTCACAAACCATAATCTAGTCTTTAGTCTAACTCAAGTGGGATAATGTTGATTGAGACTAACTAAAAATCAGGTCAATCTCTATGTACCATAAAAATATAATTAGCTACCTTGTTTTCTTTTGTAAATAAATTTTTATTCCTCACAGTCCTAGAACCACATCTGAAATCAAATGGATTCGTTTGGAATAAATTTTATTCAGCACTAGAAATTTCATCATCCTTCTTTTTCTATTAATCAAAATATTCTACAAATCACGGAAAGGGGGCGAGTTAAGTAAATAAATTATACATGCAATTTATGTACACAAAAACTGTATGTTCTCTTGTAAGACAGTCTAAGGTTTGTTTAGATGGACATATTCATCCGAAAAACCCTAGTCACACTCTCTCTTCTTCTCTAAGTCCCAAAAAAAACTAAATAGAGAATAAAGGGGAGGAGGAGAAGGAAGCGTCATTGCCCTTCCTTCCCCCTCATCCTCCTCTTCCGTTGTCTTTTGGGTAAGTGAATAATTCATTTGAGCGATTTGAATAAGAAGCCCTTTATGCTAGTTTCTTCTGAGCCATTCCATCTCTCAAAGCCCTCTCTCTAACACTTCTTATCGTATTCGGAGGAGTTTGCTTAATCTACCCAATTGTTTTTTGCCATGATTGTTGGATTGGCATATGTGTTCAATGTTATACGAAGATATAGATCGTTGAAAACCATGTTTTTCCCATATTTGTTGGAGGTTTTGAAAAAAATCTACAAAGGAGGAAAACTGCACCATCTCAGTTTTTCTTGGTGATTGTACTTGGTTTTTTCCAGTATCAATGAAGGCTATTTTTCCTAATAAAAAAAAAAGGGTTAATTTGGAATCAAGTGGATATTGGACTTAAATTTTACCATCCTTTTAAAACTATATGAATTTGTAAGGCTCAGATATGAATTTGAAATCTATACCACATACAAAGTATGTAATTATTCTATATTGAGAATTTGAAATTATTTATATATAGTAATTACAACAATAATGACATGAAAAATCAAAAGTTTATTAAGGAGGGTGTATTCAATTGAGATTTTAATGGATTGTTTTGAAGCTTAAAAGTAAAGTGGTATTCAATTATGATTTTAAGTAATCAATAAAAGTTTGATGGTACTCAATTAGGATTTTTAAATAATCAATGCAAGTCCAGTTGTATTCAATTAGGTTTTTCAAAAGATAAGAAAAGTACCATGGTATTCAAAACTTACTAATTTTAATGTATTTTATTAAATAATATATTGTGTGAGACTTCTGAGTGTGTGATATAAATACCAAATCAAATAACAAATCTCACCCTCCTATGCCCGATTCTCATATACGCTCTTATATCATTTTTGCCCCCATTATTTTTTTTATGCTTTCTGTTGTGCAAAAAGATTATAAAAAAAATAATCATAAGAGATACGATAGCAAGAAGATAGGAGGGGAGAATGTGGGTGATCGGTTGAGAAGTGTATAGTATAATTTAGTTTTCACTGCTATTACCAGCCACCGTATAGTATACTTTCTTCAAAGATATTTTTGCACGGTAGCAGCTTCAAAAGGAGTTTTTTTTTTTTTTTTTTTCTCCAAACGATGAGAGAATATTATTAAATATGAATAGTGAGACTTACAACACTAGCAAGAGTATAAAAGATCCACTCAGGCCATAAATCATACTTGTACCACCAACTCTGGACAAAGTCCGCAATTTTATGCGCTGTCTTGTTTCAAATACGAGGAGTAAACAGGAAGACACAATGTTGACATTGCCGCCACCAGTTGCTTTATGTAAAAAATAATGGATTCCACAGCGATATTAATTTTCCACTCCCCACAAAGCATTCGAATAATTTGTAAAGAATCAGATTCAACCTCTAGTTCAAAAGGAGTTGAACTTGAACAAAAAAGATTAACCTCTACTTCAAGATTCCATTGCACGGTGGCTAGGGATTTTGCAAGGTCAGCATTTGCAGCCTCATGTTTAGTCAAACGTACAAAGACTTCCATTATAGTATTATCATGTTTCTGCTTCTCTAAAAAATCAGCAGCTTCCATGGTTTCCATAATGGTATAATTCAACAATTCCTCCTTTTGTACCAATAATAGTAATCAATATTTCTGCATATTAATTTTTTGAAAGGATCTCCAACTGGAATCCTAAGAAAAACATTTATCTACAAACAGAGTAAATCCAGGGAAAGCATTAAAGTATATCTATGGAGAAAAGATTACCATGGATGTTTATGGTCCAATTTCTAGTAGTGTCTAGACATGTATAGTTGAAACTGGACATACATTTGTATGTGTGAAATTATAACCAAATATGGGAAAGTCTAGCGGAACCTAGACATAACTAGCCAAACATATGCAAATTCGGCCACAGACTTGGGCAGACCAACCCAAATTTGGCTAGATCTAGTCCTATCTTGCAAAATCTTTTGAAAAATAGATGAAGATAGGTAGAACAAACATTGGGCAATGCCCATCCAAACAAAGATAAAAATAAAATAAAAACACGAGGGTAAAGGGCGAAGTCTGTAATGCAAAAGATCGATAGTCATGGTGCAGCTTCTTGAAACTTGAGCTCTAATCAAACTCGTGATTCACCAGAAAACTTCCACTATAGTTTTTTTGGTGCATCACGTATCGACCATAATTCATCTTCAGTAATAAGTAATGCTGACATCAACGTCAAACTTTTCAATGGAATTAAGCTCTAATCGGATCAATGATTTACCAGAAAGCTAATTTGAGAAGCAAACTCTCCAACTAGTTTTTTGGTACATCATCGACCGACTAGAGCTCACCTCCAGCTTTACCAATCAAAGGAAGTAATAATTTTTGTGCAAACTCTGGTCTATATGCATTAGTATATATAGGGGGTCTTAGTGGATACTTAAAGAATATTGGCCAATATATAAAAATAAACAAAAATACATTTTAATAGTAATCTAAACTAATTAAGCTAACGTCATTAATGTTGTGTATATTTGGAATGATAATTTTTTTTTTTTTTTGGGTAAATATCACGAGGTGTCCCCACACTCAAAGAGGAGGATTAATTCCCGCTCAGAATTTGGCTTGTCCCTGACCACAAAGTGCTTCCAACAGGTTTGGAATGATAATTTTAAATTTAATGAAATAATTGTCATTTTTAAATGGCAAGTAAATATGTTTCCTAAGGAGTTGATAAAAAGGTCTAAACATTGCAAATTAAAAGTGCTTTGCATTTAGTGTACCTATTATAACTTACTTTCTATCAAGGTCTAAAATATCGATGATTTCGGAAATATCGATAGTTCCAAAACACGAAAATTTCAATGGAAATATCGGAAAATTATCAATATCGATAAAAATTAAATAAAAACCACGAAAATTGTATATATATATATATATATATATTTAAAAAAACAACTTGGAAATTTTTCTTGAAACTTTGGAGGATATTTATTTAGTTAATTATCTATTACTTCATCACAAAAAATTGGAAGGAAATGCATTGCATGATGGGTTTAAATGATTTAAGCTGATTATATAGCAGCTGACAAACACTGCCAGTGTAAAAAAATACGTAGTAATTAATGAAAGAAGATTAAACACACTATAATCATTTATTTATAATGATTTACAAAAATATTTTACACTTTATACATTGCACGGTAAGATACACGAGTAACTTAGTATCACATAGAGTTCCTTTAAGGTCCAAATGTGAGTTATTTACACTAACATCCCCTGAGGTTTTCGGTTTTTTCACAAAACCCCTTGAGATTTTAGAAATTACAAGAACACCCCATGATGTTTTAAATTTTTTTCACAAAACTCCTTTTCATTGATTTTATACAAAAAAAATTCTCCAAATGACAAAGTTGACCTTTTAGATTATATTGCATATACTTCATTGAGGTTAATTTTGTCATTTGCATGCATTTTTATTTCCAATCATCAATTTTTTTGGACAAACAATCAACATAAAAGGGTTTTGCGAAAACAAACTGAAACCTCGGGGGGTGTTTGTGTAATTTTTGAGACCTGAGGGGGTTTTGTGAAAACACAAGAAACCTCGGGGGGGTGTTAGTGTAAATAACTCTTCAAATTTTTCACAGTCTTCATCGTCTCGATATTATCGATATTATCGATATTACAACGATATTATAGCGATAATTTGGCCAAATGTTGCTGAAGTGTGAGAGAAATTATTGACGTTGATATTTTTCGATATTATCGATACTTATACGATATATATATAGATATGTTCCAAAATATCATAGACTTGAAAAAACGATAATATCCTCGATATTATCGATATTTCAGTCCTTACTTTCTATTTAGTCAATTTTCTTTTCTTGTACTTTCCTTAATTTGAAAATATTCTAGTGAATTTTCTTTTCTTGTACTTTCTTAATGAGCCTTGCACCTTGGGCTCATTAAGAGACTGATTTTGTCTACCATCTCATCATATTATATTTCCTTAACAGAACTTGATAACAACACCAATAATAAACAGGTTGGTTTTGTACCAAACACGAAAATGAAAAATTCACGAAAATTTAGATTATCTCGTGAATATGGCTCTAATTGTATTGAAGGTTGAATAATTAGCTAATAGACTTGAAACCTTTTGGGCAAGGTTGAATGGTTAGCTAAAAGACAAAGGCAAAAACCGATTTTGTGCTTACGCTTAAGATTTCTCAAAGAATGTAGCCCTATTAGCACTGCCATATTGCTAAAATTTATTATGTACCCTACTCGCTCTCTTTCTCTATAAGAACTAAAGAAAAACTTCATAGAGGAGGAGGAAGAAGAAGTCTCATTGTTCCTTCCTCCCCCTCATTTCTCTTGTGGTGATTTCTTCTAAGCCATACTCAAATTGAAGTTTCCCATCACCTATTTTGGGCTATGTTCTCAATCAAGTCCTTCTCTCAAAGCCCGCTATTTAACATTGCTCATATTATCTAAATTTGGTTATACATTGTATCTGACGGAGTTTGCTGCAAATCATCCAATTGTTCTTTGTCAAGTTCTTGTTTTGGTATATTTATACGTTCTTATGCATAAGTAAATCACTAGAAACCATGCTTTCTCCAGATCCGCCATGAATTTTGTTCTCGCTTCAAGATTTTATGCTATGGTGGGTCTGGTTGCAACGGTGGTTCTTCATGTGGTGGTGGTAGGTTCATTTAGGCTCCTGGGCCTCTTTAAGGTTTTGTTTTGGTTTGTGGGCTTTGTTTGGGATTATGCTTAATTGTGGTGATGTGGGCTAATAGTTTTAGTGCGGTTTTTATCCCATTTAGTTTTGTTTTTAGCATGTTAGTTTGTTGCCCTCTTGGGATTGGTGCATTAGTTCATGTTGATGTCGTTGATTATATAGTTAAAGTTTATCGAATGAAGTTTCTCTTTGATTTAAAAAAAAAAAAAACCTTTATTATAAAAAATGTACTCTGATATAAAATTGCATTCAAAGGCAACATTTTGTCCCAAAAAAAAAAAGAGAAATAAAAAACAAAGTAGATATTGTGGATTTCGTGCGGAGATACTTGTCATGCTTATATGGCCAAACATAGGCAAATATGGTGGCTTGCCCAAGCATAGGCAACATAGGTAGGATTTTATATTTGGGGGGCAAAAATGTCAAACACAAAGTTTAGTTATATATTGTTTTTTGGGATATTGAGTAAACTATTAAAGAACTACTGAATACGTTAACTGGGGCATAAGCCTAAGGCCCCCACACTTATCAAAGTTGTATTCCAATATGAATCTACAATTATGAAAAAAAATCACTCATTTCAATTTAGTACTCTTGTAGATAGGGACTTTCTTCAATAAATATTTTATGTTAAGAATTAGTTACATACCTCTGATCTTAGCTATTGAATTACATTCATTAAATGTGTTGGTAATATATTATATGTAATCCAATGATTGAGATTAGGAGTATGTAACCAGTCCTTAACTTAAATACTTATTGAAGAATGTTTCTATCTACAAGAGTACTAACTTGAAATGAGTGGTTTCCTTTCATAAATGTAGTATAATTTTACTACTATATTCATATTGGAATACAACTTTAATAAGTGTGGGGGCCATAGGCTTACACATATCAATTTTTCTTTTTAGTTGTTACCACACCCAATATATACATTAAAAGGGGTTAAATAAATTGGGGGGAAGAGCATCTCAGGATAGTCTCTAAATTTTAGCCAAATTTTAACTGAAATGGCTAGGAAGTTATTATAGCAAACTACTTAAAATGATCTCTATTTTGGCTAATCTATAATATTTTATCATTTCTCTCCCCTCCTCTCTAAATTAAAAGTTCATTAAAAAATCAAAAAGTAAGAGGTGAGAGAGGGTTGTAGGCCTAGGGAGAGAGAAGAGGAAGAAATGGAAAACCCTCAATTTCTCTCTCCTCCTCTCTAAATGTAGATAGCAAGTCTGCTGGAGCTGCATTTTGCCCTCATTGTAGCCAAAATGGCTCTGCTTGAGATTGTCTAAGGCCTTAGCATAGCCTTGAGCCTATGCCCAAGGATGAGGTGGGGTAAAAGTTGTGCCCTCCATGGCTAATTGGTATATCCAAAACAATTAGTGCAGATATAGGGAACCAACATATATAAGTTTAGCAATACATGGGTATATCTAGTCGTACTCGGGCATATCTAGCTAGCTATACCTGAACAGCTCTGGACGAAACTGTACAAATCTAGCTGGAGTTGTGGAGATCTAGCTAAGTCGGTGCAGACTTAGAATGATCTATACAGATCAAGAGAAATTTATGCAAATGTAGACGAGTATGGGCATATTTAACCTAATATGACCATGACGACAAATGTTAAATAGTCTGCATATGTAGTTACATATCGACAAATCTAGCTGGACTTGACCAGATCTAGCCAGATCTAGACACACATAGTTGAAACTGGACATACATAGTTGAATTAGTAAAATTCTAACCAAATTTGAGAAAGTCTAGCCGAACCTAGAAAGAATTAGCCAAACATAGCCCATATCCGGCCAGACTTGGGCAGAGCTATAGCCAAATCTGGCCAGATCTAGTCATATCTAGCTAGAGTTGATAGTCAGATCTGTGTAGAAATAGAGGAAGATGGGTAGAACAAATATTTGGAAATGCCTATCAAGCCTAAAATAAAATAAAATAGAAACAAGAGGGTAAATGGTGTAGCTTCTTGAAAACCTGAAATCTAATCGAATTAGAGATTCACCAGAAAACTAAAGTTGGTAAATGTGCACTATAATTTTCTGATGCATCACTAATCGACTAGAATTCATCTTCAGTTCCAGCTATTTTGGTCGTCAACATCAATTTTTTCAGTGGATTCAAGCTTAAATCGTATAGATGATTTACCAGAAAACTAAGATGAGAAACTAATAACTCTAACTAGTTTTTTGGTACATCATCGACCGACTAGAGCCCACGTCTAGCTTTACCAATTTGATGAAAAGCAATATCCTTCACGCAAACTCTGCTCTATATGCACTAGTATATATAGGGTGTGTAAGTGGCTCATTAGTGAATATTGCCCAATATATAAAATAGAAACGTTAATGGTAAGCTTCTACTTCAGCTAATGTCATTAATGCTATGTATATTTGGAAGAGTGCTGTTATTTTACTTCTGTTTTATTTTTTTCATTCATCTTATCTTCTTACCTACCATGTAAATTTGAAAAAATAGAATCCTATCGTTTCACCCGCCGTTATTTCTAAAATACCCTTTAATTATTAATTCAAGCAAATTCTCTTTACTAATAAGTAGTAATTGAGATATGGAGAGGATCAAGTTGTGTTTCACGGTCTGGATAAAAGTTTTAGTCTAATATTTTAATTTTTGGATCTTTAGTTTTTTTTTTTATTCTCTACTTATAGCTTTTGAAAATATTGTGGATAAATGTTTTAAAGAGAAAGGTGTACATTTAAAGGGCAATTTTCTATGTGTTCCATTTGGGCATAAAAAGAGAAAGGTGAAAGGAATAGAAACAGCACCTTGTAGACCCAAAAAAAGAAGGAAAATAATTGAACCACTGAACATGGAATAAAATCAAACAATGGACTGAAAAATGAAGCACATGTATAAAACCACCTCTTTTTTCTTTTTTTCTTTTTTTTTTTTCTATTTGTCAAATTTTAGAATAGGTGGGTCACGTGAGTTGAGGTTTTTTTCATAAATCCTTAGAAGTCATTTTACAAAGGGAAAAATTTGTCTTTAAAATGTTGAAGATAAGGTGGTTGAAGAAAAAAGACATGGGGTGAAAATAGCAACACTCATTTGGAATCCCAATTTTATCCTTTTTTTGGCACTAAGATATTTTGAGACATATTCATACACATATTGTATAATTATTGAGAATATCGACGATTATCTCGGGAAAAATATTGATGTCAACAATTTTTCACACGCTTCAACAAAATTTGGGAAAAATATCACGATATGTGCATGCAATGGAAAAAAGGAAAAAAGAACCCGTAGCACACATGCAAAGGGGGATTCAAATCCTTGCCATTCCACTTCTCCAACGCCTTAATCACCATGTTGCTAATGTTTAAAAATAAAGTAATTGTAAATGTTGTTCTGGAAATATGTTAACAAAAAATTGATGAAAATATTGTCACAATAGGAAGTTCGACAGAAATAAATTGTTTGTCTTCGAATTCTTAGATTAATCACAAGAATAGATAATATAAAAATCATCTAATTAACATGGTTGCTCATCGATTATTCAATAGTCAACAAAACACCCATCTAAATGAAATTTCTTTATTTTTTTTAAACTTAAGTGGTTAAGAGCATTTATGTAACAACCCGATCCTAAATTAATAGTTAATTATTAATTTATTCTAGTAAAAGACCATTATACCCCTAGAATATTTTATTAGATTTTAAGTTGACTTTTGACTGAGAATGAATTTGGGGATTTGGGTGGTACCATTGCTTAAAGCTCGACGATACGATTTCGTAGACATGCGACACTCCCAATTCCGAGTTGTAATTAAGGAGGAAAGGTCTAGAAACGAAAAGGATGTAATGAGGATTTTTAAATTTGTACTGTAGCAAACAGTACCGCTACAGTAATCAGATTGTTTTAAAATTTTCCTTTTTTTTTCCTGCTCCTTCTCCCCCCATTCAAGAACAGCAGCCCCTCCCCCTTGTTACTGTTCATCCGAACAGTTTTTGGGCCACCATCTCCTCCTTCGGCCACCCCAAGCGACGGCATGGGTACCAAAAGAACCAGCACATTGTCCTCTACCAGCCTCACATCTCAGCCACTGCCAACCACCGTCTGGATCGTCAGAAACATGGGCGGAACTAGCAACAAGGCTACCATGGGCTTTAGCCCAGGTAGCCTTTTAAAAATATTAAATGTATTTTTATGTGATTTCACTCTATAAAAGATTAGCAGTCCACCTAAATGTAGCCTAATAACTCCTTGTCCACTCAACCTATAGGCCTATAACCATCTTATATTTAATTTGTTTGCTCAGCTAAAAGCACATCCAATGGAAATGTCAAATAATATGTATCAAAATTGGATTTGATGGCTGACGACTTTAGTCAATGGAGTTATGAACTAGCGAATCGAACCTGAGTGCACTTGGGTGGGAGGGGGAGAGTTGGCCCACTTTTCTATTGTGATGTCACCCTATGTGCGTGATTTATATGATGTATACTTTATTTCTAGAAAAATATAGAAATTGTAAGTATAAAAATAAAATAAAAAGAGCATTAGATTTTAAGCTAATAACTTTAGCTAGCCCACCCATTAAAAAATTTCTAGTTTTGCCCTTGGCCGGAAAAAGCAAGAAATTGGCCGGTTTTTACTCAAAATCTCCATCGCTTGTTCGGGCGATTCCGACCACCATTTGCTTCGATCCAGGTATGATTTTTCAACCTCTCGAGCTGTTCTTGCTGCTAGTTGTGTTAGTGAGGAGAAATTTCTGATTTTGGAGGGTAAATAAGCGATTGAAAATCTGTCGATTTTCAACCTCCGATTTTGGCCATTTTTGGCCAGTTTTTGGGATAGATCCAAGAACAAAAGTGGTTCCAAACAGGGTGTTACACCTAGGGTAGAAGTTTGGGCCGGCATTTTGGAGTGTTTCCAGCCGTCGAAAATTGATCAAGCCACCCATGCGCTGTCGGCTCGTGTGGCGGCACGTGGGCAGCAAGGTGAGGACCACATTCAGTCCTAGATTGATCCCTTGGGCCTCACAAGCACGTAGAATTTCGTGGATCTCAATTCGGACAATGTTTGAACACCGAACGGATCTCGCATACTGTGCAATTTTTGAGTTCGATACGTTTGAGCTGTTGGATCATAGTCATTTCCTGATATGTTTATCTAGATAATGTTAGGATCGTATAAGATTTGACAGATTGTAAAATTGAGCCCTGGACACTCCAGAAAAGCCAACCCTAGAGCTGGGTTTACAGTAAACGAGTCCGGACCGAAAAGAGTTATCTAAATCCTATTACGGGATGAATAGATAGTTATTTATAGGTTGCGGCCCGGTTTTTACCCAAAATCTCCATCGCTTTTTTTTTTTTTTTTTCACTCATCTTATTGTACCACCCACCATGTAAATTTGAAAAAACAGAATCCTATCTTTTCATCCAGTGTTATTCCTAAAATACCCTTTAATTATTAATTCAAACAAATTCTCTTTTTCTAATCAATAGTAGTTGATATATGGAGAGGATCACGGATTGGATAAAAGTTTTAATATAATATTTTAATTTTTGGATCTTTTTATTATTTTTTTTATTCTGTACTTATAGCTTTTGAAAATATCGTGGATAAATGTTTTAAAGAGAAAGGTGTAAATTTAAAGGGCAGTTTTCTATTGTGTTCTATTTGGGCGTAAAAAGAGAAAGGTGAAAGGAATAGAAACAACAACTTGCAGACCCAAAAAAAGAACGAAAATAATTGAACTACTGAACATGGAATAAAATCAAACAAAGGACTGAAAAATGAAGCACGTATATAGAACCACTTCTTTTTTTCTTTTTCTTTTTGTCAAATGATAGGATAGGTAGGTGGGTTACGTGAGTTGAGATTTTTGTCAAACGGTAGAATAGGTAAGTCCTTAACTCCTTAATTGAGGAAGAGCTCCTTCTTCTCTGAGGGTAAAGACCCGTCCCAAGTGGGTGGCAGAAATGTTCAAGACGAATGCTTCACAAACCATCATCTAGTCTCTATTCTAACTCAAGTGGGTGGCATAAATGTTGATTCACCAGAAAACTAAATGTGGAAATTTTCCACTATAATTTTCTAGTGCATCACCAACCGACTAGAATTCATTTTCAGTAACAAGCAACGTGAACTTCAACATCAATATTTTCAGTGGAATTAAATTCTAATCGAATCGATGATTTACCAGAAAGCTAATTTGAGAAGCAAACTATAAAACAATTTTTATTTTTATTTTTATTTTTATTTTACAACATCAACATATAGGGGTCTCAGGGACTCGTCAATGAACATTGACCACTCGATAAAAGCACGCAATTTAATGGGAATCTACTAATTAAGTCAATCTCTTTAATACTATGCATAACGCATAATACATATTTATACAAATAGAAAGAGATTGTTTCCAGAAAAATGTTGATACTGTGGAGTGCCTTACTTATGATTCTTTGATGAAAAAGTTCAAAAGGCGAGTAATCTTGAAATCCAAATATAGTAAATTGTGACAACCTTAAAAATAAATAATATAATCAATATGTAAAGTTATCACGCTTACCATATATCAAGCTTACTTTAATTTGTTCATTCATAGAAGAATCTGAGGTCGAGCATATGTACAAATATATATATATATACATATATTTTAAAACTCATCTTTAGACGAAATTTGTAACAGCTTCAACTTTTACAATTATTTGTATTCCATAAAAAAGGGTAATGTGATTGGGTTTTGGAGGTTCTCATAAGTGACCATGTTAATAAGGTGCGTGGTTTTTTTTTTTTTTTTTTTAAATCGAAAGGAATGAAATTTCATTTCCAAATAGGGATGCAAAAATCCCCGCGGCGGAGGATCCCCGTTAGGTCCCCAACTCTAATGGGGGGAGATTTCGGGGCCAAACGGGTATCGAGTATAGAGATCTCCGAACTTGAAAAATCCTCGACGGGTATGAGGAGGGGATGGTATTGGCATCCCCATCCTCGAACTCGACCCAAATATATATGTTTACACTTAAATAAATAAATATATAATTATAATATTTATGTTTAACCCTAAGTTAACCTCCATATCCTAATTCTTCCTAATTTTCTCTGGAACTTCATATTGATATGATTTTGTATAGTTGAGTTAAACTTTATAGTTAATTTGGATGTGTTGAATGATAATTTAATATGAAACTTAATGTTAAAATGTATGACAAAAAAATTTTTATGCAAAAAAAATCGGGGATTTGGCGCAGGTGTAATAACCCAAAACAAAATATCTAAAAAGAAAGAAAATATCTAAAAAAGTAAGGAAAATATCTTTTAGCAAAAAGACAATTTTACCCTCGCATTATTTAATAGGGAAAAGTTGACTTTTTGATCGGGAAAGAATTTGGTAATTCCGATTACGCCGTTGCGTAGAGCACGGCGAAACGAGTCCGTAGACACGGAGTAGACCCGAATCGGAGTTGTAACGAAGGAGTTATGGTTAAAAGAGTCTCAGTGGCAGAACCGTAAATATTTCAAAGTTCAGTTTTATAAACCCAGCTTTCTTCTCTCTCGAACCATCTCGACCAGCCAACTTCAGACAGCGATTTCTCCCAACTCAGGCCACCGTTTCAGGCAATACCGGTCCCAAACGAACCACCTCACTTCCCTCTATCAGCCCTGCCCCTCCTCAGCCTCCATCCGCTACTATAGTAGCCGAAAACTGCCACGAAACAGGCTGGTTCCAACAGTTTTTCTGAAAATTTTTGGGAGCTCGTTCTCTCACTTCCGACCACCAAATCAATCGAGTAAGGCATCAGGAGCCCGACAGGATTGCAAAAGAGACCTTCGAATGGTCAAAGTATCTTGGACCATCTGTGAGTGGACTTTCTTTCATAAATCAGATTTCATGAATGATTTGATGTGATTTTATATAAATAAGTTTTATAAATGAGTTTATATTGATTTTATATAAATAAGTTTTTTTGAAATGAATTTATTGGATAAATTTTTTTATTTGATCTTGAGTAAGTTTTATTACGGTTCTGAACATGATCAGTACAGTAACAGTTCTATAAGTCTGTGCTGCTTATTTACAAGTTATAGAAACAGAGTTTGAGGTTGGAATCAGATGAGACAGCAGCACAACTTGAGATTTCAGTTATTATTCAGATTTTTCTAAAGGAATTTATTTTAAAACCACCTCGTACCCATTCATTTTTGGTGATTACCCAGAGTTGGACCGATGTCTACGGACATCCAGTCCGATTTCAGTTAGTCAGTGCACTTGACTTGCCTCACGAGTTTCGGGGACGCTCGGACCGTGAGTGCCAGGATTTGCGGCTCGGCAGACTTGGTGTCCCGAGACCTGCCAGGATTGCGGCTCGGCTGACTCTGTGTCCCCGAGACCTGCCAGGATTGCGGATCAGGCTGACTACGGTCCCCTGCATCCTGCCTGAGCGACTCAAGCTGATTGGTGTCATCGAGGACCTGCCGGCGGACAGGCTGATCATAGTCCCCTGATTTCGCCAGTTTGCGGCTCGGGTAGCCTGTGTGACGCCCGAGACCTGCCAGGGAATTGACGGATAAGACAGGGGTACAATTAGGTGGTAATTTTAAAGAATTTTAAGCTCTTTTATAAGCTATGACTTTCAGCTATTTTATATATCTTCTCTGATTTTTCAGGCATTGATACATTTATATAGTTTTGTTCAGTTATACAAGGTTTGAGTACAGTGCTTTTATACAAGTTTGATTTCAGTGTTTTATACAAGCTTTGATTTCAGTGCTTTTGAATAAAATTTATCGAGCTTGATTATGATTTACATGGAAGGCTTTGAGTTTAGTAGGCTTTAAATGGAATGTACGTATTCAGTTTATTTAACAATTTTTATAGTGGGGGTTATTATGATTGTTAAACTGTTTTCAAGAATTCTTATGTTTGGTCCACTCACATCTTCAAACTGTTTTCACCCCCAGGCGTAGAAGTACGCGGGATCCACCACCGGGCCAATTATAGCTTCCGCACCAAGGTAGAGTTTTGTAGAAAATCCTTGAAACCTTGAAAATTTTAGAGTATGCTCTGATATCTAGTATTTTTTTTGGAAAAAAAATGGAGCTGAGATCTGTTACTTGAGATGTTCTGGCTGTTGGGATGGTTTTACTGATTGTTTAACAGGTGGAAAATTTTGGGATTGGTCAAAATACAGGGGAGACTCTGCCGAATTTTCGGCAGAAGTCTAAGGGAATTTTAAAGAGAACTTGAAGTAAGAAGGGTAAAAAGGTCATTTGTGCCCGACATTCGCCAGGTGTCGGACACGCACAGGACTTGGCTCGAATTCCAAAGTGGAAATTGGGTCGGGTCCTGTCAATTTGGTATCAGAGCATAGGTTTTACTTCCTGTAGACTTCGCACTCTGTGCATCCTCGTTCTCTTCTCAAGTTGGGCCCAAATGGTGGTGGTATCCGTAGGAAAATTAGATAGTTATCCCGACGTAAGGGGATGAAATTTCCAAGTCAGACAGGAACTGCATCGGTATCTGAACCGGCAGAGTAATCTCTTGTAAGAGGTTTGTAAGGAGCCGTACCTACTGTACCTAGTAGGCAGGGAGATCCTAACACTCAGTAGACCCTGGAGATGTTAGTCCAGGCTATAGTCAGCCAGAGATCCATCCACGAGATGGGTGGATCAAGTAAACAGAAGTAAGAGCTATAAATTGGAATAGTGAAAGAGGATTAAATTGAAGGAATAGAGTAGATCGTAGAAGTTCTGGGTACTTCACAGAAGAGTAGAGTATTGATGGAAATTGGTTAAGAAACGATATTGGAATTCTTTGATTCCGTATGAGACAAGTATTTCAGAGCCGGATATGATAGTCAGTCCTATCTATAAGTCTACAGAAGGTGTGAATACAGGAACTTTTGCAGCAGAATAGAGGAAAATGGTTGAACCCGAATATAAGAAAAAGGTTTCACGTACTGTTTCTATTAGTAGAGATTGGAAAGTAAGAGGTAGTACCTAGTTACGATCAGGTTAATAGTTGGTCAATGTGGAGGCTGTGGTGATGTCTGTCCCAGTCAGATAATGGGCAGACCAAGGAGTACGCTCTACGCACAGTATCTGGATGAAGGTAATACTAATCAAGAAGAGATTAAGAGAGATACTACGGTGGTGATCACAGTTTCCAATCATCGAACGGTCGCAGGCTTGGAGGCCATCGAACTGGAGCTAGTTTCAGTAGAGGTACCAGCCAGGATGGTGATATTACAAATCGTTCTAAGGCTGGCATAGCCAGAAGTATGGAGAGACAGGTGTTGATAGGCTCTAACATGAGAAGTTGCCCTAGTGTGCCAGATGTGGTAGGTACCGTTCTGGACCCTGCTAGTGGAATACCAGTCTCTATAGTTTAGAATTAGAAATCCAGGTTATGTTTCAGCTGGACTCAGGTAAAAGAAGTTTTTGGGCCTTGATTTCAGCTTAATATCGCAATTCACTCTAGACAGACGACCATCTTAAGAAAATGACTCAAATTGTGGGAAGGTTATTAAGACATAATGTACTACAGTTTTAGAATGATTTGAGTAAAAAGATGCTGGTTGAGAGTATGCCTTAAGTGACAGTTGTTGGATTTCCTTGGATTAGATGTCTCCAATAGATGCCTTACTCGAGACATAGTATGGATCACCCCAGTATGAAGAAAGAATGTTAAGCAAGGTTCATTGAAATCTGGAAGAATTGTAGGAAATAAAGAATCTGATTGAATTAAGCAGAAAAAGACTTTAAGTAATCCAGGATTGGCAAGAAGTTATACAGATACTAGAAGAAGGATCTTCAGATAAGTATTCTCGATAATTATCGCATGAAGAAGGTATAGTGAGATTTAAGGAAGCAAGAGAGTCAATCCTAATTGTATCGAATTTTGGAAAGGAAAGTAATTAGCTTTCAGTGGTATTTGCAGTGTAGTAACCTGAGTTGCAGATGCAGGAGTAATCCTTCCCCCGCTTGGAATCACAGAGATGCAAATTTCGAGGACGAAATTTTTATAAGGGGGTAGATTGTAATAACCCAAAATAAAATATCTAAAAAGAAAAAAAATATCTAAAAAGTAAGGAAAATATCTTTTAGCAAAAAGACAATTTTACCTTCGCATTATCAAATAGGGAAAAGTTGACTTTTTGATCGGGAAAGAATTTGGTAATTCCGATTACTCCGTTGTGTAGAGCACGGCGAAACGAGTCCGTAGACACGGAGTAGACCCGAATCGGAGTTGTAACGAAGGAGTTATGGTCAAAAGAGTCTCAGTGGCAGAACCGTAAATATTTCGAAGTTCAGTTTTTTAAGCCCAGCTTTCTTCTCTCTCGAACCATCTCGACCAGCCAACTTCAGACAGCGATTTCTCCCAACTTAGGCCACCGTTTCAGGCAATACCGGTCCCAAACGAACCACCTCACTTTCTATCAGCCCTGCCCCTCCTCAGCCTCCATCCGCTAATGTAGTAGCCCAGCCACGAAATAGACTGGTTCCAACAGTTTTTCTGAAAATTTTTGGAGCTCGTTCTCTCACTTCCGACCACCAAATCAATCGAGTAAGGCATCAGGAGCCCGACAGGATTGCAAAAGAGACCTTCGAAGGGTCAAAGTAGCTTGGACCATCTGTGAGTGGACTTTCTTTCATAAATCAGATTTCATGAATGATTTGATGTGATTTTATATAAATAAGTTTTATAAATGAGTTTATATTGATTTTATATAAATAAGTTTTTTTGAAATGAATTTATTGGATAAATTTCTTTATTTGATCTTGAGTAAGTTTTATTACGGTTCTGAACATGATCAGTACAGTAACAGTTCTATAAGTCTGTGCTGCTTATTTACAAGTTATAGAAACAGAGTTTGAGGTTGGAATCAGATGAGACAGCAGCACAACTTGAGATTTCAGTTATTATTCAGATTTTTCTAAAGGAATTTATTTTAAAACCACCTCGTACCCATTCATTTTTGGTGATTACCCAGAGTTGGACCGATGTCTACGGACATCCAGTCCGATTTCAGTTAGTCAGTGCACTTGACTTGCCTCACGAGTTTCGGGGACGCTCGGACCGTGAGTGCCAGGATTTGCGGCTCGGCAGACTTGGTGTCCCGAGACCTGCCAGGATTGCGGCTCGGCTGACTCTGTGTCCCCGAGACCTGCCAGGATTGCGGATCAGGCTGACTACGGTCCCCTGCATCCTGCCAGAGCGACTCGAGCAGACTTGGTGTCATCGAGGAATCTGCCGGCGGGACAGGTTGATTATAGTCCCCTGATTTCGCCAGTTTGCGGCTCGGGTAGCCTGCGTGACGCCCGAGACCTGCCAGGGAATTGACGGATAAGACAGGGGTACAATTAGGTGGTAATTTTAAAGAATTTTAAGCTCTTTTATACAGCTATGACTTTCATCTATTTCATACTATCTTCTCTGATTTTTCAGGCATTGATACATTTATATAATTTTGTTCAGTTATACAAGGTTTGAGTACAGTGCTTTTATACAAGTTTGATTTCAGTGTTTTATACAAGCTTTGATTTTAGTGCTTTTGAATAAAATTTATCGAGCTTGATTATGATTTACATGGAAGGCTTTGAGTTTAGTAGGCTTTAAATGGAATGTACGTATTCAGTTTATTTAACAATTTTTATAGTGGGGGTTATTATGATTGTTAAACTGTTTTCAAGAATTCTTATGTTTGGTCCACTCACATCTTCAAACTGTTTTCGCCCCCAGGCTGTAGAAGTACGCGGGATCCACCACCGGGCCAATTATAGCTTCCGCACCAAGGTAGAGTTTTGTAGAAAATCCTTGAAACCTTGAAAATTTTAGAGTATGCTCTGATATCTAGTATTTTTTTGGAGAAAAAAATGGAGCTGAGATCTGTTACTTGAGATGTTCTGGCTGTTGGGATGGTTTTACTGATTGTTTAACAGGTGGAAAATTTTGGGATTGGTCAAAATATAGGGGAGACTCTGCCGAATTTTCGGCAGAAGTCTAAGGGAATTTTAAAGAGAACTTGAAGTAAGAAGGGTAAAAAGGTCATTTGTGCCCGACATTCGCCAGGTGTCGGACATGCACAGGACTTGGCTCGAATTCCAAAGTGGAAATTGGGTCGGGTCCTGTCAGCAGGTATGGGGGATATTCCTCCGATGGGGACGGGGGCGGGGATGGAGAGCGTGGACGGGGATTGTATTGTCATACCCGGCCCCTACCTGACCCGTTGCCATCCCTATTTCCAAAACAAAGTGTAGAGGTTTTTTTCTTCCGGCAGCTAGGGGTGGGCATATGAACCGAAAAACCGGAAAACCGAACCGGACTGGACGAAAAAAAAATCGAAAAAAACCGAGTTGACTAAAAAGTCAACAAAATCGGACCGAACCAGACCGAACCGGTTCAAACCGATTTCGGTTTTACACAAGACAGCACCGGACAGGACCGAACCGGATAGGTCCAGTATTAAATATATATATTTTAATATATTATATATAATATACAATATAAAAAATATTATTTTATTAGGCCAGTTCTATTTTGGTTTGTAATTTAATTATCAATTTTTACATTGGGTTGTATAATTCTTAAGATTGTATGTTTGGATTGGATAACCATGTTTTGTATGTTTGGATTGGATAACCACATTTTGTATTTGGAAGTTAAAATGTACATGCTTGGGATGTAGAAATTATTTAAGTTTATGCCAAATTTGTATAGGAATCGGAAACAGGGGCTTATATCTACTAAAGCCCAACACAAACAGACCTTAAAATAAAAATAAATAAATAAATAAATAAAAAAACCGGCCAAAACCGAAAAACCGGACCGGACCGGACGGTTCGATTTTGGTCCGGTTTTCCCCCTGTTTTTTCTAAGAACCGGACTGGATGAATAGTGCTAATTTTGGTTCCAGTTCGAGCTCTAAACCGGACCGAACCGGACCGTGCCTAGCCCTACCGGCAGCTACAAACGGGCTGGGCTGCCGTAAAGGGCAAATGGATGAAATTGCCCTTTGAGCCTGAGTTCGAAGATCAAGCCCCAAGAATGCTTCGAAAGGACTGAGATGCCTTAGGAAACACCTTGGTTACCTTCACCAATGAAAATAACAACAGCTTACAGATGATTTCTTGAGGCTTACAAATAAATTTTTTAGCTTGGCATGAGAGGCTTGTGGCATGGAAGCAAAATCAGCATGAGTTTAGCACCAAAGAGGAAAATATGGCTTCCTAGGGGAAAATGGGAGTGTTTAAGGTGAGGAAGAAGAGGTTTGTAGGCTGATTTGGCTGAGAAGAGAGAAAGAAAGAACAATGTTCTTCCAGCAGCTTGACAAAGCTTCTGACTGATGTGAAAGTGGTCTGCCATAAGAGAAAAATGGAGAAGAAAGGTGAATAGTGCACGAAATTGCTGGGTTTTTGCAGGTAAGAGAGAAAGCTTGCTCTCTGAATCTGAGTTGGTTTTTGGTTGGGTAGAAGAGGCCCCTTTTATAGCTGCTGGAATCCGTCTTGTTCCAAGAAACCCTAATGATTTCTATCTAATTTGGCCAAGCTTTTTCCTTTCTTTCTCCTCCCCTTCTTTGACTTATCTTATTCTAGCAAAATCTTCTCTGTTTATTTGCACAAAATCAGGAATTTTGGGAGCTCAAGGCCCCCTTTCCCGCAGCTGTTCCAGTGGGAGACTTCCATTTCCAGCCATTTCCTTCCTTTCTTTCTTTCCTTTTTCCATGGCCAGGTCTGATAGGGGAAGGCATTGGGGCATGTATGCTGGTTCGAAGGGTGCTTCTGTTCCTGGCAGCTTGCACGTTAATATCCCTTGGTTCTTTGGGTGTTTTGTACTTGGAAATTGTTCTTTCCCATGTGCTGGAGCCTTCCAACAGCTCTGCATATGTGGACATCTTGCTTCCTAAGTGGCTTCTGTTTTTTCAGCCAGGAGATGATGCTTTGGCTTCTTCTCTTTTCTAATTGTATGGGCCTTCTAAGATAATGGGTTGGTTTGTCAAAATAAGTGGGCTAACCTTAACAAGTGTTGGCCTATTTTTGTTGAGGTGTTGGGCTAATTTGGTTAAGCTAATAGGCTATTTCCTCCTTTGTGCTCACCCACATGTTTGGGCCTAAGAAATGAGCTTGAGTCTTGAGGCTCCCAAGCAACCCGAGACTTCCATTTCTCAGCCCATCAATGGGCCTCATGTCGATTTATTACCATCCATACCTCAACCCACTCAAGCAAGACCCGGGCATTTGAGTGGCTTAGGCCCACTTAAGCTTGCGGCATGGCATGTGTGCAAGCGCATATGATGAACTTTCGCGTGCCCAAATCAGGTTTCTTCTCGGTAAGGCGTAGCATTGGACCGAGAATTTATTTGGGCCGAACCGTGGATTTTTTGGGCCTCAACACAAAGATACAAAATACAAGGAAGCCCAAATACAACAAAACGGAAAAAAGAAAAACAAGTGCTCCAACAAACAAAACAAGACCCAACCTAAAATACCAAAATAGGACGCTCAAAACAACAAAAGCCCACAAAATACACAAACCCTAAACAAAACAAGCTGTCGCCACCACCAGAAAAGCTACTGCTGCCACAAGAAGAGTAAGGTCCATGGGAACTAAGAGAGGAGATCTGAAGAGTGTGGATTTGGGGGAGCAAGCCACCAAGCATCATACTCAAATGAGCTAATTTTATCTAGTTGATGCTCTGTATTTTATTTGGCTCATTGATTTCGGCTTTGTACTTGAATAATAATACTAGTTCAGGCTAGAACTCTCCTTATTTAGAGGGCTTGGATGCTTTGAATTCTATTTAGTTGAATTTGTTTATAAATGAAATTTCATCTTTTTCAACCAAAAAAAACTAAGATGTTTACCCATAATGAGAGGTCGCTATAGAAACAGGGTCGTTCTTGAGATTTTGAGGGCCTTGTGCCATACTTAAATTGAGGCCTCATATAATCTAATACAAAAATACCACTTAACATATTAGATTATATTGAATTAAACATAAAAGCAACAACAAAAACATACCTGACTATCCAAAAATCATTTACATTGTATTTGTTGTCTTTATTTGAATAATTAAAACTATTCAAGAGCTTTTTCCCCAAAAGAAAAAAAAGACACACACACACACCCAGTACAATACAAATGTCTGAAAATTGATCTTCTTGAATTTTTAGAAGAGAAATCATCAATCAAATGTTTGTAATCAAGTTTTTCTAGAAGTTCACTTTCAATTGAAATCAAAGCTAGTCCGTTTAATCTTTCTTGCGACATAATTGATCGCAAGTATGATTTTAACAATTTTAATTTTAAAAAACTTCTTTCTGTAGATGCAACAGTAAGAGGAAAAGTGAATAGAATTATATATGCAATGGATGCATTTGGAAAACATATTGCAGTAGCTGTAAATTTTTCTTTTGGTAAAAGTTCTCGTAAAACTTTCAACTCAACAAATAAATCTTCCCCATCGACATTAGAAAACTAGTCATTTTTTGATGTTTCCCTTTTTTTAAAAGGTGTTTTTATTATTTATTTATTTATAATTATGTAAAGTTTGTTGTTATAATGCAAAAATAATATATATATATATAAGCGAATAGATTGACATCAATGAAAACTGAACTTGAGCCATTCTATTAAGTGGATATGCGCCGGAAAGCCAACTCAACCACACACACTTTTGTACAAATATTTAGCACGCTACAATAAATATACAATTCCTATAATATTAATATACATATATACATATATATATATAATATAAATATTTTTTTTTCAAGGGTTCTGTGACGCGGCGCCACTTGCACCACCCCAGTGCCACCCCTGATGGAAACGTTATATTGTCATAGTCTATGGAATTATACATGCACATGTGTGTATATGTTTTTCCATGCGTATGTGATATATGTATAAATAGAAATGTGATATATGTATACATAGAAATGTGATATTGTCATAGAGTCTAGTACTTTATATTCCTAGATAGTCATTCCAAATCATTGAGTGGGCGAGTCATTGTTTAAGACTAGATAAGACTATTTTAATTAAAATAAAGTAGTGTTATGTCTCACGTTTGATGCTCTTAATATAGTGGATTATATTATTATATGGTTACGGAAATGTGCCCGTCTTTTTGTACTCTATTTTTTTTTTCTTGTGAATTACAATAATTTAGAATATAGTGCTCTCAAAATGCAATGCAAATATTTACTCTATGGCAACCGTTCCTTGGTGATCATGAAAGCTGTATATATAATAGAGCTACAGTCACAAAATGAAAATATCTTATAGTTCTAGGAGAAGAAGATATTTTCCCAAAATATTTTTGGAAAAATATCTTAGTCCTGTCTTATGCAGATACAGTGCTTCACTTCTCGAGTTTTAATCATGTGCAACTTGAGAGCCAATTTGGGGTTGGACCATTGTGGTTGAACTCTCTCCTCTATTGGTTTTGGAGAACAATTTTACTCACCACTCTTAAAATAATGCAACATTTTAATTTTGCTGAATCTGTTTTGGTGAAGATGAATATGGTTGTTGGGATGGCAGAAAAACTTTTCTCATTGCTAGACGCGTAAAAAAATACTTTAAATTAGAAACCCAAAAATTTAAGGAAACAGATTAAGCATATAAGAGGTATACCATAAGCAATGTCTTCTTGAGGTTTTTTTTTGTTTTTTTTGTTTTTTTTTTGTTTTTTGTTTTTTTTTGTTTCTTTTAAGATCCGCACCTTAATTATTCAAGTTCTGTTGTTTTCAGACCAAGAACAAAAAAGTTGTGTCGTTTCGGTTTGTTTTGTTTTTTTGGGTGGGAGTTGTTTTGGTTCACGTGTTGAAGAAAGTTACTATCTTTCTGCCATGTCGGCTACACGTCTGCCACACAAAGCTACTGTTGGCCAGAGATTTTCCACTAAAATTGATGACATAAAAATAAAAAAATTAACGGAAAAGAGAGTTTTAAAAAAAGATAGGTAAATTACAAACAAGGACTAGGTATGTTCTATATTATATATATATATATATATAAATTCGGGTATAAAGTCGGGACCATTACAATTTAAAAAAATTATTTATTTTTGAACCAAAGTAATAATGACAGTTAAAAATAATGACGAATTTCTTAAATAAATTTGAAGACCATTATAGTTAAAAAAAATTTAAAAACAATGAGGAAATTTAAAAAATGAAACGAATATCTTTGGAAGACCAATAAAGGGCTGGATGACCAGAATTTGCTTTTGTAACACACAAAGAAAAGGGCATGGTGCGTTTACGTAAGGGGATTTGAAATGTAAAGCTCAACATTGGAGAACCACAAGCAAGATAAAGGAAATCATGAAGCAATGTCACATGGTCATGGAGACAATTACAACTGGTATATATATAGTACATTAGGTTGCACATATAGTGTAAAAACTTACACCACCTAATTTCATTGAAAATATAGGAGGATGTATCATCATATTTTCCATGTTAACAAAATTGAAAATGAAACGGTATGTTTGAAAGAGTCGGAAGAAAGTTCTAGTCGATCAATTGCACACGACACTAATATAGAAATGTGAGGTTAGTCCTACAAAGAAAAGTCCTATAACATGTTTTGTACTCGGAATATTAAGGATTTCCAATAAATCTGACCATAGAGAGCCTAAGAAATGAAACTATAATAAGAGCATTTTCAGTGAATTAGATATCTCACAAGGTAAAACGTGTCACATTAACATTTTTAATTTTCAAAAAACTAGGTACCTACCAACTAACTCTTATTCTAATCGTTGTCTTTCTTCCTAATTTGACAGAGGCTCCCCATTGATCAAATCCCTCTCCTCCATTAACAAGGTAAAGCTTGCATCTTCCCTCACACAAGGCAACTATACTTTGTTGAAAAACATGAGGGTTTGTTAATGAAAAAAAACATGTAGTAATTTGACTTGTTTCTACTTTCCAACATTTGAATAACTTAGGACCCGCAAAATGCAACATTTGTCAAAGTACTACTTTACTTCAAAATTATTTTGGAATATAGTGCTGTCAAAATGCAAGTTTATTTTGCAAACATTTACTCTATGGCAACCGTTCCTTGGTGATCATGAAAGCTCTATATATAGTAGAGCTACCGTCACAAAATGAAAATATCTTTTAGTTCTAGGAGAAGAAGATCTTTTGCCAAGATATCTTTGGAAAAATATCTTAGTCCAGTCTTATGCAGTTACTGTGTTTCAGTTCTTGAGTTTTAATCAGGTGCAACTTGAAAGGAGCCATTTTGGGGTTGGACCGTTGTGGTTGAACTCTCTCCTCTATTGGTTTTGGAGAACAATTTTACTCGCCACCCTTAAAATGATGCAACATTTTAATTTTGCTGAATCTGTTTTGGGAAAGATGAATATGGTTGTTGTAGGTATCTAATTATAAAATGACATGCATATTCCAATTATTTCTTAAGCACCTGTATTGATTAAGTGGACAGCACTGGACTACACTGTCATTTTGCGTTGTCACGTAACAAGAATAGCTCCAAAATGTATTTTTGTTTAATGTTTGAGGAGTACTTAAAAGCTAATCTCTAACTTAGGCATCAAATGTCTTTTATTTGTTATTTTTCATTTCTTTTAAGGTCGGCACCTTAATTATTCAAGCTCTGTTGTTTTCAGACCCCAAAAAAAAAAAAAAAAAAAGTTATGTTGTTTCCTTTTTTGTTTTTGTTTTTATGGATGGGAGTTGTTTTGGTTCGCGTGTTGAAGAAAATTACTATCTTTTTGCCATGTCGGCTACACGTCAGCCAGACAAATTTTAATATTCGTATGTTATCCACTACCACTGTCGGCCCAAGATTTTCCACCAAAATTGATGACATAAATTAAAAATAAAAAAAAAATTAACGGAAAAGAGAGTTTCTAAAAAAAATAGGTAAATTACAAACAAGGTCTAGGTATGTTCTATTATACATATATAAATTCAGGTATAAAGTCGGGACCATTGCAGTTCAAAATTATTTATTTATTTATAACCAAAGTGATAATGACAGTTAAAAATAATAAGGAATTTCTTAAATAAATTCGCGGGCCAATGAAGAGCTGGATGATCAGAATTTGCTTTTGTGACACACAAGAAAAAGGGCAGGATGCGTTTATGTGAGGGGATTTGAAATGTAAAGCTCGACATTGGAGAACCACAAGCAAGATAAAGGAAATCATGAAGCAATGTCACATGGTCATGGAGACAATTACAACTGGTAAATATATAGTACGTACATTATGTTGCACATATAGTGTAAAAACACACACCACCTAATTTCATTGAAAATATAGGAGGATGCATCATCATATTTTTCATGACAGCAAAACTGAAAGTTCCAGTCGACCAATTGCACGAGACATTAGTATAGGAATGTGGGGTTAGTCTACAAAGAAAAGTCCCATAACATGTTTTGTACTCGGGATATGGATTTTTCAATAAATCCGACTATAGAAAGACTAAAAAATGAAACTGTAATAAGAGCATCTCTAGTGGACTAGGTATCCCACAAAGTAAATTTTGTCACATTAATATTTTTAATTTCCAAGAAACTAGATACCTACCAACTAACTCTTAATCTAGTGGCATATTTCTTCCTAATTTGACAGAGGCTCTCCATTATAAAAAAACATCTAGTAATTTCACATGTTTCTACTTTCCAACTTTTGAATAAATTACGAGCCGAAAAATGCAACATTTGTCAAAGTACTACTTTGCTTCAAAATTATTTTGGGGGGGAAATAATACACACTATTATTTACAATAATTTTCTTCTATTTTTGGCAAACTCTCATTTGTTCTTTTCACTTGTTTCTAAAATTTGAACCAATTCTCTCTCTCTCTCTCTCTCTCTCTCTCTCTCTCTCTCTCTCCTACAAGTCCCTTTTGGATTGATTTTTCCTTGCAATTTCTGTGGGGTTTCTTCCTCAACTCCCTTATGAATTGAGACAGAAGGGGTGACTCAGATTGAGAGACTGAGGAAAGTTGAAGAGATAAGGTTCATGGCCTCCACAAAAATACTTATGGTGGACCTAACAAGTACGTGGCAACGGCTAAGCACAAACCAATTTGATCATCACTTAAAAGACCAAAGTATCCACATCAAGCTCCCAGAGATTCGAATTCATCTAGGTCCTAGGCCAATAATAAAGGACCCCCACTTTCGTAAACTCTCTTTCCAATTCTGTCCTTAGCATTGCATTTCACACAATCTTTGCTTCGTGCAATCCACGTCTTTGTTGCTTAATCTCTCTTCTTTTTTTTCTTTTTTTTTTTCCTACAATTAGGAGTGATTATAGGGAAAAGGAAGATTCTAAAACACAATTTATTATTATTATTATTTTTTAATCATCACACCTAATTAGACCTCAAAAGGTCCAAAAACACAGATGGTGTATGTGCCTGCCTGCTTGGAACTATTTCTCTATTGCTTGTCACAAATCTCAAACATGTTATTTCTGATTATTTACAACAGAATAAAATAACAGAAGAACAAAAAATAAAATAAAAATAGTAATGCAAATATTTGGAGATTATAATATATTCAAAGCAACTCCGCGCAAATTGTGCCCTTGATGACCCCAGGAACTCAAGGCTTTGGCCCAGGCGTTTTGTCATATGCTAAATTTGAAATAAAATAGGTGGGAATAAGAAAACATAGGTCGACATAGATATGAAGATGACTTCCAATTAAACAATGCGGCATTAATTGGTCAAAAATGCCAAAAGTTATGGGATGGCGCGGTCATATATGTCACCCTCTAACATTTGCTCGCCCGGTCACGATGCTTGTTGACAGTGCAATGGTCGTATACGTTCCTTTCTCACATCTACTCATCACGTGTGTATTGGCGTCAATTATACTAAACCTTCCTCAAAACAAAAAAAATGTCAATTTACGAGGAATCAGTCAATTAAGAAAATGTGAAAACACATGCCAAGTCATGAAAGCAAATTAAAGTTTGAATATTTCACTTGAGGGCATATTGGAAAGACAAAATCCAAGAGAAATGAAAGCAAAGACTTTGTTACAACCACATGCCACCAATATTCCTCCTAAATGACAAGAGCCTCTCCTCTTTCTTATCCTAAATGAAGCAAAACCAATAAAATGTCCTAATTCTGAGATCTTTTGTGATCCACGAAAATGCAGGGTCTATGAGAGAGCACATAAACCAAAGAGACCCTAGCTTATTTGTAGGGTTTTGCTGCATTGTGGAAAAAAAGTTACGAAAAAAGAAATAAAAAAAAAGATATTTGTATATGCTTGCAATTACATTGTAGATATTTATATGCTCTATACATTGTAGATATTTGTATATGCTTGCAATTACAGAGGTCAAGAAAATAGAGAATCCAATTGAAAATTTACAGTAGCCATCCAAACAGCTTCAATTTCAGACTCTTGACACGATTTTGAGGATAGATGAACATACTTAAATTAAAATAAAGTGTGACAGTTGAAATTAACATGGACTTTCCTTTAAAATATCAGAAGGGTATATATCAGCTGAAGATATTTTATCACATCCGAATCCGAATATCCAACCACGATGCCTGCATGCATATGCTTGAAACTTCAAGTGTGTTGAGCAGTCTAAATGATCTATGATAATTTATCCAAATAATGCAAACCATCTTATGACTAATATTCCCCTGAAATTCACTTCTAAGTCGAGGCAAACTGCTCGGTTCTAAGAGTAATTATAGTGTATTACAGAAGTATGACTGCGTGGTATAACTCGTCCATTCATGTGTTATAATATAAATTTATATTATAACACATGAACATATTATACCACGCGATCATATTTCAATACTGTGCAATAATTTCTCATGTTCAAGGCAGCATTTGAATCCCAAAATATAGGAGAAACAAAACCAACTAAAGTTGTTTAAGATTAAAGCTTTTTTTTAAATCAGGGGCCACCTGTACTACACTCAAAATTTGATAGAGATTCAAATGTTTTGCAAGTAATAAGTATGGAAGAGGCATAACCACGAATAAACATGACTTTGAAAAGTTTGCTGACTCAGACCAACAAATATAAAATAAAATAAAAAGGCAAAATGAGCTGGCCTAGTTGCACTTTTCCACTTTTCAACTAGAGCCCACCAGACCGGCCTAAGAAAAAAAAAAAACAAAAAACAAAAAAGAGAGCCCACCAGCATTATCTCCTTCAAAGAACATCAAGAGAGAAATGTGTTTTTATAAATAGACCCACAACCCCTTCATCCAATCTCATCACTTTTTTTGCTCTCTTCCCTTCAAAACACTTTGCCAGAAATTAAATGACGTTAACTCTGCGTTCTTCAACGTCTTTCATCAATCTTAATGACCACAAAAGCCTAAAAGCCTCTGATGAGTCTTCCGGGACAATCTGCTATGCGCAAATCAAGCCAACATGCCGTCTCCAGGCAAAGAGTTCGATGCAAGAGACGCAGCTCTTGCACGAAAAGACCTTAATGACCGCCGGCACCAATGGAAGGAGAGAGATGCTTCATGCACTCCCCAATATTGCTCACAGCAGCAATGGTTCCAAGGTGCCTGTGTACGTGATGCTTCCGCTTGACACCGTGAGCCATGGAGGGCATTTAAACAAGCCAAGAGCAATGAATGCTAGTTTGATGGCCTTGAAGAATGCTGGAGTTGAAGGAGTTATGGTGGATGCCTGGTGGGGATTGGTGGAGAAAGATGGGCCTTCCAAGTACAACTGGGAAGGGTATGCTGAGCTTGTGCAGATGGTGCAGAAGCATGGCTTGAAAATCCAAGTTGTCATGTCTTTTCATCAGTGT